>NW_009626706.1:0-285 GCF_000690535.1 Cariama cristata
ACTGTAAGCACCGTCTTGAACGATGAGCACCGGGACGGCCCGACGTTTGCTGCTTTTGGGGACGCTAAGTGCTGAGCTTGCTCTCGGGGGCTGTAGGGCTGCCTCTGCGGGGAACCGGGGCTGACTTCTAGTTTGTCAGGAAAAAAAAAGCCTGCAGGGCTATAAAGGAAGGCTAAGCCTAGAGCTAAAACACCACAATGCCTTTTATCAGCAGGTTTTTCCCCTTTTAAAGCTGCCACCAGAGTTACTCAGCCCTCAATTTGCGGCTGGACGTCCAAGGCCCGG
>NW_009626706.1:316-649 GCF_000690535.1 Cariama cristata
AGCTCACACCGCCTTCACCAAGCTCCACAGAACTGTAACTCCATGAGGCTTTTGCGAAAAAAGTTTTGATGGTAAGGAAGCACAACATAAAGTTGAGAAGAGACTACAGGCTGTGGCCCAAAAAAGTCAGGAGCCAGGATTGTAGGGTTTCACAACCATTTAAACCTGTGAGGTGGCAACTGCTGGTGCAAATTTTACTTTGAGGATGCTGTTGTAATGCATTTAATAAACATTGTCAGCATGCTACGAAAACTGAGGCTCAGGGAAAGCTTTTCTGATAGAACCACAGAACGGTTTGGTTAGCAGGGCCCTTAAAGCCCACCCAGTTCCAAC
>NW_009626707.1:0-239 GCF_000690535.1 Cariama cristata
GGGCGGGGGGCGGGCGGCGGCCGCTCCCTCCCCTCCGGCGAGATGAGGTGGCGGACGGGAGCCGCTGCCAGAAAGACGGGTTGGGCGTTACCGCTCTCCCCTTCGCTGCCTGCCGTCCTTGCCACAGACCGAGCCGCAACCTGGCCTCTACAGTCACCAATTCAAGCCGTTCTCGTCTCCTTTCAGGGTAGCGCCGCCGGGCCCGCGGCTCCTGGCCGTGACAGGATCCCGGGGAAGAT
>NW_009626707.1:303-45320 GCF_000690535.1 Cariama cristata
TCAGATACCCAAAGAGCACGCTTTAGCCCGCTGTTCTGAGTGTGTCCGCTCATTTAAGTTTAGGAACTATTTTTCTGTTAAAGTAACTTTGGCTAAAACAGAGGAGACAATCACTCCTCCAGTCAAAAGCAAAACAGAAGAAATCACAGCAGCAGAGAAGTTGATTTCTTTTTAAAACATGTATATTTAGAACTGTAACGCTTACAATTTCATTAAACAATCTTAGTACAATGTGTTTAGTCTAACAGTATATTACAGAACAATGTGAAAAATGATTTAATAGCAAACCATGAAAATGGAATTAATTATAATACCTGCAGTGTCAAAGTCACTAACTTGTTACCTTTTCCAGTCAAAGAATCCCAGCAGTCATTCGCACTAAATGATGCTTTGGGTTTTATCCAGAATAAAATGGGATGATTTCCACAGAGAAAGGGCATTCCTTCACAGAAAGAAGATGCATAACAAGAACATTTTCAGCTAGCAGGTCTACTTTATACATCTATTCAGACTTTTTTTTTTTTAAATAAAAAATAATTAAAAATAAATGTTTAGACCAGTGCAGGGTGCCTATTCATTTTTCAACTTAATTGCGATTCGTTTTGGAAAGAAGGTACTTTTTTTTTTTTTTCTCCTTTATAATTTAGCAGAACCTGAGTTTAGTAAAAAAAAAAAAAAACCAAACACAACAATAAACTTGTCTAACGAGCAGTTCCTCACTTTAGCTTTACTGACAAGTATTTGATATGGGACAGTTTTCCTCTGTGGAGTCTGCTGACAACGCACCATTATAGATCTGCAAGTAGAAAAGGTCATTCTCACATTAAATGCACAAGTTTCAATATCAGAAGCAGGACATCAGAAGGAGTTGTAATTTTTCCAGTCACAGGTGGATTTGCAACATTCACCAAAATTACACTTTTTTTTTTTTTACATTTTTTGTATTTACATTTCAGATATAAATAATGAAATTCTTTAAGTTACATGTTTTAACTTCGCTTCACAATTATTCTACATCTGCAAGCTTTCCTATATCAAACCAACCTCTTTCTTCCATCATGAATGCGGAAGTCTGGCCTCTAATCAGTAATAATTACACTAAGCCTTTATGATGAAAGGTTGACTGTTCAAGTATCACATCATACTGAAATTTTTGCCCCAACTTAAAAATTGGGGCAGCAAACCAAGCCACTTAGAAATGGTAATAAAAGAAATTAATCTGGGAACTCAATAAGCCAAATAATTTATTATTAAATTCTATCAATATCTTTCTTTGGTAAGAACTATGCAAGAGGATGACCCAACCCCCAGCCCCACAAAATCATATAATATGTGACATCACAGTGTCTACTCTGTGAAGGAGAAAGCCTCAAAAAATTAAGGAATTTTGTTCAGTTAAGATTGTTTATAGCAGTAGCTCTTCCATGCATCTAAGTATGCAAACGATGGAAGTTTAATATAAAATTGCAGTGGCAGGAATTAACAACGATAAAACAAAACAAACAAAAAACCAAACCAGAAAAGCAACTGTTACACCAGTGAATGTGCTGTTGTATGCTTTGTTGTGTTTCTGGCACATGTGTGGAAAAGCCTGTAAATTATTACATAAAAATCCAAGGTTTGGATAATTACATCATCCAACTTTAAATTCTAAAATATGTAGGAAGCATGAAACAAACCTCTCAGCTGCCAGACAAAAAAAAAAAAACCAATGAAGTGGTCCAAATATTTGGATTTTTTGTTTTTGTTGCCCTGTGTGTGATGCAGGATGTGACTGAAGGGAGAAAACCCCGTAGCTTACACAAAACCTACTAAAGTGGCAATATAAACTAGCTGACACAAGCTTCACTGTACATTTAAATTGATACAATTGTCTGGTGCTTCCATGGCCAGTACATGTTGAGTGCCATAGGTCTCCTTAGAGTTTGAATGTTACAACGACGACTAATCAGGTCATAATCCTTTAAAGTGCTTTCATATCCAGTTCCTAACGGGTTTTGTTTTCCTTGTTGTTATACTGAGGTGTCACGTGATATTGACTTCCAGAACATGGTCGTCCTTGCTGGGAATGACAAGTATTTGCATCCCCGTGCTGCAGTTGAAGACCTGACCCGATGAAAAGGATTGCAGACGGGGCATTGGCAAACCTTTGTGTTCCCCGCTGGCTGAGGAATGCAAGCTACCTCTGCTCCTTACGCTGCTGCTGTCAGCTTGGTCATCCACATTCTTGTCCACAGACAGGTTATCATTTTCAATCCAGCTATCTGTTTAAAACAAAAACCCACAGTTTTATTCTACGGAGTGATTAAACTTCTTAAAAATCATTTCAGAGCTCAGACGCACAGCCAGCTTACCACGTTAACAGTTACTGATCACCTCTGCTGAGGTCAGAGTCTGCGCACACTTTTGGCTAGATGTAACAGAATGGATTATATTGGTTTCTAAGGAAAATTTAAGTAGCATTACCTCACATTTGTCACAGGCTAGAAGGGGGCACAATGGCAGTTCCTCGAGCTCTGCTGACAAACGGTAAGCTGCTTGTACGAATGAATTCTCACTACAGCTCTGGAACTACTCGACAGTGCAGATAAATAGTCTAGGTGGCTGTGGTAATTTAGACTCTCTATCTAATGTGGTTTATATGCCACAAATTTTCAGCAGTTATTTTATTTCATACTTAATCCTTTCAAAAACTGGGAAAAAAATTCCAAAGCTAATGAAGACACAGTAGATGTGCAGTTTACTGACAATGAAACTGCAGGATTAGAGGGTTAGCAAATATTTTTCACTTGATTATAAATCCAGTGACAACTATTTTGCACAATAATCTTTAAAGGAAATATAAGAAAACAATGCATTTATTATTATTTCTCCTCACAGACTAAGGCTGCAACCCGAATTCAAAGGTCTCGTTAGAGCAACATTTTATAAGTTTCAAATCAGAACTGTGAGTGAAAGTAAGTAACAAAGACACCTATGGGTACTTGGGTCAATATACATCCTCGCCTTGCTTTCCTCTTTACACAAGAACACAGGAGAAGCAGAATCATTTCTGTAAGTAGCCATGTAGTCAAGATAGCTTTACCAGCATCAAGTTGCATGGAGTGAGCAGAATGATGAGGGAGGTATTTAAACAGTCTGACATCAGGAAAAGGTAGATATCCAGCAAACAGCGGCATCACTTCCATGTGCACTTTGTGAGTTGCTCGAGCTGCTACAGGCATAGATATCACTCCAGAACTTTTTCCACAGACTGCCCAGTTACTACTGTTGTCAACAACTGCAAGAATAAAGAGCGAACACTATAAAGAACTTTTCTGAAAAATGAAGAACACTCAATATAGTTTCAGAGCACTAAATCAGTATTTTAGCAACATCTAAAAGCCCACCAGCACCTATGTGTGAAGAGCTGTGCAAGGTGAGAAAACAGCCCTACACAAAAGGGACCGAAGCTGGGCCTCAAGCAAGTATCCATCCAGCCTGAACAGCATTTATATTACACTTGAAGACAGATTAATGAGGAAAAAAAAAAAATATTCTCAGTCTAGCAAAATGACAACTGCTTTACTGAGCAGCCATACTCCCAATACAAGAATACATGCCATAGAAAGTCCAGTAGATGTCACTATCAAGACAAAACTGGGGAATTTTGTCAATATGCTTAACAAAAATATTCTTACCTTCATACATGAGTTTTGTTGTGCAATATCCATCTGATTCTGTTAGTGCTTCATCTCTGTCAACCTCTGAGAGGTCAACAAGTCGGGTGATTGACACCTCTAAAGAACAGAGCGAGCCTGTTTTACAATACTCTGCCCCCAATGGTGGAAAAATTTCAGTTTTCACATGATACAATGTCTGTCAGGAAGAAAACAGTGCTGTTATCAAGAAAAAAAGGGGCGTTTTACTTGTGTTTAAGTTGAACTGGACAATTGATACAGTAACAACTTAACTTTACATTTAACATCCATTAAATCTTTTTAATGCAAGATTCAGTTATAAGTAACGTTCACTTCATTATCTTCTCAGTTTGAGAAAATAGGCAAACCAAATTTGATTCAATCTATTTTTGATATCAGCAGCGAGCACACAATTTTTCCCTCCACTTCTGTTCTTTAACTCAGCCTTTCAATGCTTCTAAATGGATACCAATATTCATACTATGTAAAAAAACTTTTACTGGTTTCTTGGCTCCTCACTTTCCAGACACATCACTCAAATCCTGAGTGATACAGGAGAACTACATCACTCTCACCATCACAGTCCCTGGAATAATGGTGCTCACATTATCACAGCCAACTTTTAATTACTATAAAATTAAATTTCTACCAAAAAACTCCACTGTAACGCAGTTAGTTCTCTCTAAAAACTCCGGAAAGATGCTGATACAGGTGCCAACCAATGCTAGTTACATGCCAGTACAAACACCTAAAATATTGCTCGATGCCAGTTTCTAATAAGCAGGTAGAAAACATAGCAACACTGAAAACAGGTAAAGGGATTTAACCAAATGAGAGTCTTCTCATGTTGCTACTTTTTACCCAAGCAACAAAAACGGTAACTCAAGACTGAATTTAGAGATGAGATTAAAGTTGATAGAATTCCTTTAATAGGAAATTGTATCTAGCCTATAAGCTTCCTAGCTGATCAAAGGAATAAAAAGTTTGTCCATAGAAGGAAAGAAGAAACATTTAAGATAATGGCCTAAAAAACACTAAATATTTCATTAGAGGATATCATCTCAAGCACTACAAAAAAACAAGACAAATGCTTTTAACAAAGAGTTTTTGGAAATTGCAATTTGCTTTGGAGAGTCTTAAGCCAGCAGGGAAAAAGCAGCTCAGTAACCCAAGGACAGTCTCCATGGCACAAGCCCAGGAAGGCAAAAACACAGAAAAAAACCCCCGAAACTAGATCAAGGACACTTGTGCAAGTGTTATGGGGTTTCTTCCCTGACCTGCCCCTATTCCAGTGCCAAGTATATGATTCCACCATATCGTATCAGGCTTCAGTTCTATTGTTCAACAAACTGGCTTTCCAATGATTTTAAGTAGGTATCAATCTCATGATGTAAACAGAAGTTTTCTAATACATTTCTTGACTTTCCCTTTCCATATATTAGGAAAACATATTCAGTGAACATATGCTACACTTTGAAGAGTACTTACAAAAAAATTTTCCACTTGGAATTCATAAGTGAACGGCTTCAGGGTAAGAGACTGTTCTTCAGAGGTAGCTGGATAAAAGCTGACTGAAAACAGGCACTGCAAGGAGAGAGGAAGCTCTTTTGTCCACTTCAATTCCCATACAAAGAATATTGATTGCTTACTGTATATGACCTGAAAGAGAATATTTATATTATTAGCTCCTTCCTTCCTCTGAGAAGGGAGGTGGAAATGCACATACAAATGTTGGTCTGTTCTGGCATTAATATCATTTATAAAAACAAATTACTTTCTTTAGTGTTAAATCATTCGGGAAAATATGCATCCAGACAACCAATACTGAATTTTTTTTAACAATGCACATCTAATTAAAAGGATAGATACATTCCACTGTCAGAATCAATCACATTCAAGTAAATGTGAAAAATATTTTATTTGAAAGTCATATTTAATAATATAATAACGATGTTCATATATACTTTTCCTAGGCACCAAGAATGACCCGTTTGATATGTTCAGACAAGGCTGAAAGAAAATTCAAGGGGACTGTTTTGCAACTTAACTAGTTCACAGCTGTATTTAATGAGAAAACAGTCCCTACCTGATTTTTTTCCTAAAACCTAATGACAAACTGCAGCTACAAGATGAACAAATTAAATGTTAACAGTGATATTAGTGATTTCACATTTGTATAGCTGTTGTTTAAGCAGGTATGTAGCACTTTGCATGAGGCAAACGGACAAGTTTGAAAACTTATCTAATAATCTTTGCAAGTTTTAGAATTTAATCCGAGATCTACATGTGTAAATGCCTTCTAAACCATCTTTAAGAATCAAAGTTATTCAGACGACTGCAAAGGTCTGACCTAACATCAGCTATCAGCCTTCCTTACTACAAAATCTATGTGCAGAAGTGCTAATAATTTCACTAACAAGAACTTTATCTAGCTGCCCTGCCAACAAGCTCATAAACCACCAAGTGAATCTTTACCTGTTGAGATTCAGGGTTCAGAGGTACCAGCTGCAAATCTGTACAGTCTGCAGATTTTTTTAGGCTGTTGTCTGAAAGCTGGAAACAGAGTTCTGACAAATTCTGTACACAGACTTGCACATATTTCCTGAAAAACGTGACACAGTTTATTCAACAAAAGTTGGACAGTTAACACTGAAAGAGTGAGCATCCATAGAATTGTTTTCAAAGTGCACAGCTCAAGCAAAAACAGAATAGCAGGTGTATTTGTTGCTTTCAGGCTTTTTGTCAGTACTTATGAGTCCACAGAAACAAGGCTGTAAAACATTCTCTTTCATATTAAATGAAAACAAGTAACTACAAAGAAATAGGCTAGCTTGATTTATCTTGTAGTCTTATTTCCAAAATAGCTGAAACCACAAATTTGTTTTATTGCTATGAAAGAACACTAGAGGAAATGCCCAAGCTTCCAACGGGAAGCTGTGTAAGATGACAAAAGCTCAACTTAAAAAAAAAAAAAAGGCAGCTATAAATATTACTTATGAAACTCCAGCTCCATATTTTGTAAGAAGAAAGAAACAATAAATATTTAATGAGTACATTACCGTTTGCCAGCTGACAATAAGGAATGCTTGGCATTAAAAGGTATGCAGAATGTTAATGCAATAATAGTGGAGTAAATCGACCAAGGACAATCAATGGTTACCTAAAGGAAAAAGGGAACAAAGTTCTTATTCGTAATGGTCTTTGGAAAAACAAGTTTGCTTTTCTTCTCATTTCTAAACAAAACTTTTCTCAGCAAGTGTCCATATCTAATCCACCCAGAAGGGGAAGAAGAAAAAACAAATTTTAAAAAAATCAGTATGTCAAAAACTAATCTGACAAAATATTAGGCTTTTGTTTTCCTGTGAGCGTGATATGAAATCTCGAAGAAGCTTTTCCTATGGAAAAGGACATACCCAGTTCTGAAGACTAGAAATAAATGAAGGGGAATAGAAGAAAAGATAAAAGGACACTGAACAATACCAATAGCATCTTAATACAATACTCTGGTAAAAGGTCAATATGAAATAAATCACTGTAAGATCTATTACTGAAATGTCCTTATAATACTTTAATATATTAAATACAAGCTCAAAATATTTTTAAAAAGGTATTTAATGTATATTTGTTTTAACTTGAGGCAGCACACTTAACTGCAGAATTTCTCCTGAAGTGAATGCTGCCATTCTTCCATTTGTAAAGCCTATATATTTAACAACATTTTTTTAAATGCAGAGAAAAAAAATTAAAATCTTTTGTCACATCACATTGTAGCAATGCTAGTCTGTAGATACTCCTTTTTACCCAGCTCTTCACACACAAGGATACATGGCAGTGCGCTTGGTCAATGTTAACAAGGAGTAACACTGTGAAAGGTGATGGTTTCAAGATCATTTTGCTGCCAGCTGAAGAGCTTCTTTCCATAATACTTATTTTATTCACACTTCATAATGAAAATTAAGAGGAAAAATTACCTCCAACTAAGGAACGTGACCCGCTTGAAACACTACGGCGTTAAGTACCTCAACACAGCATACAGATTCTTTGCAAGTGGAAGAAATATCTTTCCCATGAGTCAGTAGGGAGAATTTAAAGACCACTATGCCACCTTTTACAAAGATACAAGTATCCTTCATCCTATATAAACTGTGAATGTTAGGACTTTAAAACACACAATACTAGCCAGGGGAACAACTGGCAATATAGAAAACATAGCATATACTACTGCTTATATTTATGTTTTCTTTACATTTATAACATTTGCTATTATTTTTGCATGTATATCTTTTAAGGGAAAATTAGTTCAACACAAGCAGGTTCCCCGCGCCATCACCGCCACTTCTATTTTATGAAGTGTATACCCTTGTGATCAAATAGATTTCATAATAAAAACCTTAAATTACATCTTACTTTTTGGTCAACAGTAGCCATGCAGTTGTCCTGTTTCTGCTTCTCTTTGTTTTTTCTGTGAACTTCTTTATTTGTAGTATTTTCTTTCTCCACTGCGGATTCTGTGGCTGATGGCAAATACATGACTTCTAGTTCAAATTCAATCACATGATATGCAGGAGCTACCGGTAAACTGATGCTTGTGATCTTTTCAGAAGACTGAATCCTTAATGATGATTCCGAGATCTTTTCTATAGTTGTGTAGAATGGGGAAAAAAGTAGTTTTAAAACAACACCACGTTTATCCCTTCCCAATTTTCATTTTAATCTGAAAATAAGTAATGAAACTAGTGTAAAAAGTTAAGTGTCATAGAAAAATATGTGGTGCCATTTCCTAGCAAGACCAACACGTCTGCAAAAACAGCAATGAGAAACCATGTTGTATAACTCCATGGTAACTTCTTCAAATGAGCTATAATCTGCACATCTTAAATATCACTGCTGTTCACAACTTCCCAACAGTAACGCTCTATCCTTCTTAAACTGCAGGAAGGTAACCACCATGTTCTGTGTAATACTCCTTTCCAATGTTCAAGAAAGAACTAAGAGGACAATTTGATAACAAGCGTCAAACTAGCTATAAAGAGCTACTGTAGTCTGTCATACGACACCTATCGAAGTTTTTACAATGTCCTGCACCTCCTTAAGTCTCATAATTTCACTTCAAGCAAACTTAGAACTTTTTGAACACAGATGCATCAGTATTCTTGGTCACCATTCATCATCTGCCTTTAAAATACTACACATGGGGTGCCTCTGTATAGTCTATTTTAGTCTTAATTTCATCAAATCTGTTAAAACTGTTCTTCCTATTTATGTAAAAGTTGCTTGTGTATGAGCAACTGAGGAGACTACAGAGTACTTATGCTCAGAAAAAAAGGAACTAGGATGTCATCTGTTTAAATGAAACACTGGCCAAAGGAAATGCTCCACTGACATACAGCACTACATAAAAACCTGCTTACAACTACTGCACAATAAAAATGGTCCATTCAAAACAGAGCCTGTATAGTAATAAGAGATCACCATGATTCACTTGGAAATCATGACAGATGCTCACCTCAGCAGCAGTTTCACCATGTCTGCTGAATTTCATCAATGAAAGTGAAAGTTGTCCAGCTAGGTTTGCTGAAAAGTTCATACTACTACTTTGAGGGTGAAAGTTTAAGACCTTTCTTGCACTGAAGTACTCAGCTGCAAGTCCCTAGAATTGTTCTTAATAACAGCTACTGAAAAAGACAGCATCAGTGTTCTTAACGCTGTAAGTACAGGTTTACTTCGGGATTACTGAATTTTCAGTCATTTAAAGATTATTGATTTTTACTTTATTGCTTACCTTTGGTGTTGGAATAGATCACTGCCTTGCTCTCCGGATGGTACAGGATAGGCATGGCATCCGCATTACTGAGCTGCAAAGTATCCCCGTTCTTCATGGTGTAGTGACCAGTAGTCACTGTGAATTTTACCTTCTGGGGAATGCCAGCCAAAAGGCTATCTGAAGAAGCAAGCAAAAATTGTTAACAGATTCCAGTACTCATCAGTTGATAGTTACAATGCACTGCTAAGGCTTGTTAGCAATGTTCCCAGACAATTTGTCACACATGTTAGGGTAACTTAAAAGTGTGGGGTTTTGGTGTTACACAACACATCAAACCTAGCTCAGATACGGTCGGGTGGAGAAACGGGTTGTCTCAACTTCAGTGACCAAAACCACTGTTTCTTGGATGGCTTAGATTAGCTGGCTCACGCACTGTGTAGCACTGGCAGCACAGAATTCAGTGAAATACAATAATCCCAAAGAATTTACTAAGCTTTTTGTTAAGTACTCCAGGTTGTAGACAGCTTTATATTTTTGCACCTACGATGCCAGTCATACCCACATGCTGTATTTACATAATCAACATAACAAGAATGCCAGTATGCACAGGGACTCTCAAATATCCGAATCACAACCATCAATTTCATAAGAGAAGCTAATTTGATTGATACCCAATATGCCTGTCCTTCGCACACATTGCAACCCCTGTAACTGGAATGATAGCACAAAATGCATACAAACTCATCTGCCTCAGTTAATAGCCTGAAAACAAAATCACTATTAAGTTCCATTTATAAACTTTAATAAACTCTACAAGTAATGCTCAGCTGTCCATGAAATCAGTGGACGTATTCAGTATTTAATTTTAGTAAGTTTATATTATCCCCTCTAGTAGAGAATGCCAGTTCTTACTCGTTTCTTGCAAGTACCAAAGAGACTGCAGTATCACAGAACCAACACAGAGCTCAGCCAATTACAAATTGAAATATTCACTTCTCCTAATCAGTGTGGCAGCTCAAACCATACTTGATATCTAAGTGACACTACATGTTCAAATTAACATGACATTACATGTTTCAGAGCCACTCACTGGAATTAGTTGTTGAAAACTAGCCATCATTGACACAGCATACTTGATGGGTAATTTGAAAGGTGAGAATTTATTTGAGACTCAAAATCAAGAGTAAGGCAAAAAAATGAGTAACATGCAAACCAGAAAACACTTTATTTAGTCCCAAGAGAGTAGAACAGAAATCATCAAAACAGCTTCAGCATAGCAACTGTACCTACCAGTCATCGGTTCCACTTTTAGCTGGGGCTCCTGAGAATATACATCATACTGCACGATTGGGTAAATGTGAAGAAGGACAAACTGTACTTTTCCCACTGAAGTGCACAGTTGCCTGAGCGTGTATGTCCCAGGTTCTTTGGCCTTTGAAGAAAAATATTTGAATGGATTTTTCAATTTAGGAAATACTTCTAGAACAAACTTTCTGCTAAAGAACAGCATATTTTCAGCTCATTTTTATCAGACACTTTGCATTTGTAAATTAAAACGACAGACTCATTCTCCGACTAAGTGACAAGACTTTCACAAAGGAGCACCTTTTGCCCCACTAAGATAGAAACTCTATAGAGTGCTGGCCGATTCAAAAAAAATCACCATAAGTAATAAGTACCAACAATCAGAATAACTACTATAGTAGCTATGCTGTCAAACCATTATTTTGGGGTGCTTTTTTGTCTTGTTTGTTGGTTGTTTCCTCCCCCTCCTCCAAGTGCCACATACATTAAAATCTAATTATATTTATTAAGTACTGAAATGATATTTAGCAAGCAGTGAAGTGCTTATTTGGCTAACATTCATAAAATCCTACATTTATATAAGGCACAGCTTTCAGCTCAAGCTATCGATTTCAGACACTCCCCACCCCACATCCTGTGGGAATGCTTATAAAAAAGTAATACATACATACTTTATTTCAAACTCTTCCCTTACCCTGAATAATGGGATTCTGGATGTTTTTTGATAACCTAAAAAGCAAATTTATAACATCTGCTAGTATATTTATTCTTGATTCTATTTGCTTTTAGCTACTACTGCTAGGGAATGGGAAATGTTTTCTTTTTCCATACGCCATTTTACCAAGTGTAATACATAAATATTGATGCTGGGTATAATTAAATCTAAAGATTAGAAATTGTAGAGAAAAGCTGTAACAACTTAACATTCAAACCTCACTTACACAGTTATTTACAAAGCAAATCCTGACTGAAATTCAGTGTTATGTATTTTGACATTAAAGTCACTAAATTTTATCCCTTGAATACTTTATAAACAGAAAAGCATGAGTAAAGTCTTTCATAATATATACATACTTTAAACTTCAACACCAGATGGGAATATTGGTCTCAAGAATTTAGACAGTGCTTTCTGATCTCTTTTAAAGCTTGAAAAAATACACTGGAAGATGCTATTGGCATCAATAATGCTAATCATCAGTCGAAGATCTACACAAAGTATCAAACTCCCTCTGCATTTTAGAAGCACAGTCATTCCTGTTTCTGCAAAAGTAGTGCAATTAAGCATTACTGTAAGAAAATTCAGAAAACAAGCTGTCAGCAGTTTCTATCCTCTGGCCAGCTATGTAATCCAATAGAAGTCACATTGTATACTACTACAATGATAATGGATTTTTAGTAAATATTTTGTAAATACTGCAGCTCAAATCTAGAGAAGCTTTCATCATGTTACCTAGTTACACTGTCAAAATTATAACATATTCAGATCTTCCCATTTAAGGACAGATAAGTCATGCTTTGAACAATTATATGAAGATAAGTAGGATTCACACTGAGCAGTCTTCCCATGCAAAGTTCTTTCCAGAAAGGAAGGTTAGGAAAATAGGAAAGTTGTAAGTGTAAACCAGTCCATCCTTAAATAGCCACCAGAAGCATGAAGAACAAGGCAAATTTAAACCAGAGTTGTATCTAGCTTTTCATCCATATCTCCTCTTCTGTGGTTTCAGATTGATTCCTGATCCCACTAAGCCAAAATGCCTGCTCAGAACACTCTCTAACAGCTTTCTTCTAGTAAGGCTCCTTCACCTGAAATCCAGTTGTACATACACATCCATTTGTTTTACAGAAAACTACATTTGCAGCCACCAAGACCTCTGACATCTCCAAATCCCATTAACTTGTCCCAATGCTTTGAAAGAATGAGAAACCTAAAAAATTAGGTTAGTAGGTATGCTGGTTTTAGCTAGAATAGAGTTAGTTTTCTTCACAGTAGCTGGTATGGGACTATGGCTTGGATTTGTGCTGAAAACATCACTGATAATTCAGGGATGTTTTTGTTACTGCGGAATAGAGTTAGTTTTCTTCAGAGTAGCTGGTATGGGACTATGGCTTGGATTTGTGCTGAAAACATCACTGATAATTCAGGGATGTTTTTGTTACTGCTGAGCAGGACACAAAGTCAAGGCCTTTTCTGCCTCTCACCCCACCCCACCAGCGAGGAGGCTGGGGGGGCACAAGGAGTTGGGAGGGGACACAGCCGGGACAGCTGACCCCAATGACCCAAGGGATATCCCATACCGTATGACATCATGCTCAGCATATAGGGCTGGGGGAAGAAGAAGGAAGGGGGGACGTTGGGAGTGATGGCGTTTGTCTTCCCAAGTCACCGTTACGGGTGATGGAGCCCTGCTTTCCTGGGGATGGCTGAACTCCTGCCTGCCCATGGGAAGCAGGGAATGAATTCCTTGTTCTGCTTTGCTTGTGCTTGCAGCTTTTGCTTTCCCTATTAAACTGTCTTTATCTCAACCCACAAGTCTTCTCTATTTACCCTTCTGATTCTCTCCTCCATCCCACCGGGGTGAGTGTGCAAGTGGCTGGGTGGGGCCGAGTGGCCAGCTGGGATTAAACCATGACAACAGGTAGTTCAAATGACAGTATTGCCACTTCACACTGTATCATCAGGGACTTGAACTCAACTTCCATCTTGAGGTACCTGCTACCCGCACAGGTTCTACAATGTGTGTCTGCACATGTACCAAGCACATCTCTCTAGTGCTTTCTGCCCCAGCGCTGGAGGAATGGAAAGGCAGACTATGTAAGCCTACAGAAAGCTTCACTCTAAACAAAGTTTATGACAAGACAGAAATTAACAATTAGAAAAAGGAGGCGGGGGGGGAGGAGAAAGTTAAAATCTCAGGTGTGGAGCACCTAAAATATGCTAAGAATGCTAAAGAAACCTCCTGGTCAGCTCTCTTTCTAGCTATTAATTTTTCATCATCAAAAGCAGATATGTAGATTGTCATTTCAAAATTAGTTTAAAAAAGGGACCAAGATGGGACCAAAGCTAATTTAAACCAATTAGAAAATGGCAAAGCTAGCAGGCACATATACCATATATGACAACAAAACACTTTGCCTCTTCATACCATCCATACTTTTTCCAATACACAGGCTGGATAATGCTCAGAAAATGAAGCAGCTATGAAATACCTGTTGCAGTTTTCTTTGTGCTGCCCCATCTCCTGTTACTCATTCAGATGCTGCACTGAATTTCTCAGTGTTTTCTCACTCAAATTTTCCCTCCACTGACGTTCATTACTGTAGCATTGAACTCTACTAAATACTTGCCTATGAAGGGTTATGAGGGTGGCAGGAGGAGATAGAAATTATTTCAAGAAACCCAAAGAACAGAACAACATGATAATTGAAGCCGGAAGCTCCTACTCCTGGAATGCCAAACAGATGGTGAAATCTCACTTCCTAGGACTAAGTTGGCAGGTAAATGCCTTTCCCCTTTTCACTAAAACAAGCAAACAAACCACAGATCAGCAAAGTACAAGGCCTCAGAATGAGTGGCAGTTTAAAAAAAAAAACCAACACCAAAAAACAACAACAACAACCACCAACACACCACCACAACCAACCAGCAGGATTGGTACTCAAGGCCTGCCAATCTCCACTTACGATGCATCCAGTAGTAATGCAATGTGAACAGAAGCGATAAGCACTACTGTCCTTAAGCATTTCAGCAATTACTGGGAGTACTTAGCTTGCTGGGGGAAGAATGGGAAGAAAAAAAGGATTACTCCCAGTATTAAACTAACTTAAGCAGTGCATGCGCAAGTCAGGAATTGAGGGAGTTTCACATGCAACGCTATATGGCACAAGGAGGACTGTAATCCATTTTCTGAGAGTGGCATTTGGATGGTGACACAGTTTCCACAGATGTTTGCACATGCAAATTTAGTCTTCCTGTAGCACAGAATCCTTATGTTCTTGTCTTCTCATTCCCTATGTGATTAAGATGAATAATGGGGGCGATTTTAATTCTGACGTCTTCTAAATAAAAATATTTGAAGCTGAGATTAACTCTGTCATACTTCTTGCAGGCAGGTTTACTACATCCACCAAATGAAAAAATATTCTACCATCCTCCAACAGTGAAGAACAGGTTATCAACCAAATTTAACCACACAATCACTTACTAAGGGCTAGAAAACATATTCCCATCAAAATTTTTAAACATTATTCTTAATGAGCTCAACAGCAAAGGCAGACTTCGTGAGCAGTATATTATCTTGTATATGAATTTATTAGTTTAATTTTTGGCAGCAATAATCAAGATGTTTAAAATAAGTTTTGGAAGGCTGACTCAAATGCTTGCAAATAGGAGAGTCACCTGTACATCATGGCACAAACACAACAGCATTCTTTCAACGGAAATTAAAGTCTAGAACAACAAAAAGAAACCCCCAAGGGGTATGGCATGACCCAAGCTGTAACAGGAAGCAATACAGGTACTGCTTGCCAGGACTACACTCTCTCTCAGCCAGTGCTTTTACTTCTTCTTTCATGAGTTCTACATTCACTCAACTATAAAAACATACCTGAGTATTGAAGGTTATTTTATTGACCCCTGGCTGCAGTATTAAGTTGTTGCATTTCAACACATGAGCCCCATCTTCTAAAGTCAGCCCTGACGGCATATCCAAAGAACTGCTGCTCTCTTGCCTTCGTAGTAGCATGTGCACATTTTTGCAGATAATTCCTAGGAGTTATCCGAGGGACTCCGTTCATACATTTCATATAGCTCCAGTGCTGGCAAGTTGTTTCTTGACAAAGGAAAGCCTGCAATTTCATTTGGAAAGCTGATAACACCATTGGAAGTTTTGTGCTTAGTGAGCCACTCAGCTGTTTTTCTGTAACTATTTTTTTCAATGCTGAAGTGAACATGGATGGCAATCTGATCCACTTGGACAGGGATGGGCATTTGGCTCAGCAAAGTCAACTCAATAGACAACTTTCCACCTACATGGACAACAGCATTTGGAGGGTCAAAATGCAGAGTTTTCAACTGCGCAAAGGAGTGCATAGGCAATAAAACCTTTTGACCTGGAAAGATAAAAACAGGGATTTTATTCTTCTCTACTGCTGCTGGAGATCAGCAAATCTTTTCTCTTAAAAATTTAACCCCTAGAATTAAATGGATCAACAACTTCTCACAATTAATCCTTTCACAACAAATCAATACTTTCATATTTTAGTTTTATCTTGCATATAAGTGAGTCTTAAAAAATGTAGAGATCTGTTTCCTAACAGTTACATCTACTAGAATTTTAGTACTCGGGCTATTAAAGACAACTAAACTAAGAGATAGTGTCTAAGCAGAAGTTTAACATTTCACTGCTACATAAAACATTCTAGACGAACACAGTAGCATAAAGTGACAAACTTCCCAGAGCACATAAATCAAAAGCAAGCATACATAAATCAAGAGCAAGTACAAGTTTAAGGAAGTAATGACTGGACTGGTGCCTTGCACCGTCAGCTTTACCATACAAGAGTTTTTCATCCTCTTTCCTAGATTCCAAAAACCAACATTGAGGTAGTACCAAAATTTAATCAAGCAGCAAGTCTAAAATAACATACTACTTATGGTACATCCATTCATCAAGAAAAACTTCTGCATAAAAATGAACAGTCTTCAGATCTACAGGAAGTATTCCATATGAATTTGAATTATGATTAATATCTGAGGACAAGGTATTACTGAAGCAGCAGGAAGAATCAAGACAAGAGGTAGGATGGTCAAAATAATAAGCTGCAAGTGGATGGGTACAGGTCTAACGTCAAAACCAAAGAAGAATCATCACAGAGCTGCCATCTGTGTGCCAGCAATGTAGAGACAAAGGTAAGTTAGGAATTGAAAAAAACAACCCAACACAAGATAAATTATGGGCTGTCAAAACAGAAAAACAGATAAGTGAAGGAAAACAAAGACCTTCCAATATTCAGGATGAAAATGTTAATTACCTTTTCATCTTTGACTATTCTTAATTACTGCAGAAGTTTTATAAATGTTCTGGAAATGACAAGAACCACATTGGTTCAGAAGTTATATACAAGATAATGAAACCAATCAGATAAAGCCTTCCAATCTTCTTTTAGGGAAAAATCAGATTTCAGCAGCTTAAGTTTTAAAGTATTTAAGAACCAGACTTACCTTGGTTCTCCGCTTGCTGATTGGCAAAATCTAGTATTTCTTGGCAAAAGCTTTTGCGTTCATCTTCTGTTAAGTGATTATCACCAGCTAAAAGGCTGCTTGTTTGAAGATAACTAACAAAGTTAAGGAAACATGAGGTAGAAACCTACAACATTCAGAAATTTGACTGAAAACAAGACAGTTCAAATACTGCTTTTCCATTCTTTTAATACAAGACCTGCTTTTATCATCACCATACTCTTCCATTAGAAAAGAAACAATGGAAGATTTACTATGCTCTAAGAACATTGCAGAATCTCTACTTTTTGCAGACCTACTAAAATATGAGCCATTATTAACCTGTGCAATCTGCCCCCATCTAAAAAGATTCGTGAGCATAGAAGATTGATCATTTGAAAATAGATCAATGCAGCATGCAAGTTAAAGACCCACCGTGTCGCATTATGCTGCCCAACATTTAGAACTAAATAACTTGAGTACTTGATTATATTTCAGTTTACTTGGCTGAGAATCTGCCAGCTGTTACAGCATCACTTACCATACCTAAGTCGTAAGACAGTCTTTATACTTTTGAGTGCTGGGGATACAAATGCTCATTTAAGTATTTAGCTAAGCCTGCAGTATTACTGGCTGAGATTCTTTAAGAGCATTTGCCCTGAAGCAGAAAAAATTAAGAGTGTTTAAAACTGATGTAAGAATTTTCAAATGAGACTTAGACATTGTAAATGTCTGCCTATTTCTAAGAAAAAAAACAACAAAAAAACCCAAAAAATAACAAAACCCAAAAATAAACTAGAAATTTGAATTTAGCTCAAATTATTTTCAGCTACCATAATGTTCCTAGTATTGTCACTTAGAGACTAAAACAAGAGTTTCTTAGGCAAAGAAAAACACAAAACAAAAAACCTCCAACAAGTTTAAAAAAGCTAGAAGGACCATTCAACAAAAGCTGTCTTTCCTTGCAATTTCCACAAGAAATGTCCTGCAGAAAGCACTCTGTTCAACTGACCACACCAGTTTGGAACACTTAGAGGAATTCTATTTATAACTATGGCACCACTGAAAGCAGTACCCTTCCCCCAAAATACCAAAAAATAATGAAAGTTTGCCATTTCGCTGTAATACATAAATGTCCTGCATGCAGCACAACAGTTCAGATTAGAACCAAGTTACTTAACTTAGATATCAAATTTAGGCAACAACGTATGAGCCTAAAATGAAAAGCAGAATTCAAATTGTGCCGTTTCTAATGCCAAAAAGAATGCAACAAAACACCCAAGGCCAGTCAGCAGACCTTCCCCCCAGCCACACACCTCTTATCTTGAAAGTAGCAACAATACAGCAAAACAGACAGATTTAATATTTAAACAAATACAGTTGTAGCGGATAGAGCTGGTGTGTGAAAATAATGCAGAGAGTATCAAAGTGAAGAACCTGAAGCCTGTCAAACACTAGAATTGGACCAAATCATCCTCTCCAAGTATTGCTTAGCATTTATGTGGCATTTACAGAGATTTCATTCACACATTGAAGACTGAGGCTTTTGCACGATTTAAAAGCAAACAACTCCTACTCTCCTGAAGAAGAGATCAAAGCCAGAAATAAAAAATAAATAACAGCAAAAAATATTAAAACACCACACACCACACCAAAGCCACATGATTTTCATCTTCCAAGCCTCTGTTTTAACTCTTGGAAAAAGTCACTATTACAAATACCAAAAGAGTCCTGCCAAGTCAGATACAGGAAAAAAGTGGTAGCAGTTACAGAAAACAAGCCCAGAAATCAAGCTCCTTAATATAGGAACACACTATAATGCCATATTTACCAAATGAACAAACAGTACCGCATAAAAACTTCCATAATGACGAAGTACAGACAGTATCACAAAAAACCTCTATGTTATCTGCTGAACTAATGACAAACGTCACATTATACATGCTGCACCACTCTCTAAAGCCTAAGCATGTTTAAAAGAGAGAGCAGTAACCACATGCAAAAGCTCTTAAGTGAACCAGATGTTAAAAAAATAAAAATGAAAAAATAAATAACCCAACCCTCCTCAAATGAACAGCAACAAGGGAAACAAGAAATGATTCAGCTGTCTGGTGTCTAGCAGTCTCCACTGTTAAATAAAAGTTAGAGATATATCAGAAAAATAATCAGAAGTGTCATTTTCTCCCGTCTTGATTTTTCTGGCTCCACCTTTTAGAGGATACTTTTCTATTTGCCCAAGGTGTTTCTGACATTCAGCTAACTGTTTTCTTGTATGCGTGACGAGCAATGCCCAGCCCTCAGCAAGGTAAGTTTTCAGTGCTCCTTGAAGATAGACTTCTGCCTTCTGTGGACTTTTCTTCCTCCTTTAGAAGTAAAGAAATGGGTACAGAGCAATGTAAGAACCTCTGCAGCCATGAAAACTCGCTACACACTTTCAAAAAGTGATGATGGGAGAGGAACATTGCATATGAATGCAGAACAAGATGCAGTGAACCATTACGCTCTTTATTGTGCCGCTAACAGATCAACTTATCAGCCTACCTTCATGCAATTCACTTAAGCAAGCACAACTGCAATTATTGCAAATATACTATGTCGATGAAAGGCTTCATATACAGATCTATCCCAAGCCAGAGCAAGTGACGTGAAGCTACCTCCCACAAATGGGACAAAAGCCATCTCAAGCTTCTGACAGTTAACTAAAAATATGTTTACTCAATTTTAAAGCAGGAAAATGCTTCAATGAAAATACCATTTTATCACTACACAGCACTTCATGGTAGTCTCTAAACCTAACATTATTCCCTCAAGTGAAAATTTAAGTTAATTTAGCAGAATCTGTTGCAGCTAGAAGACCAGACTGCTTTAGTGAATATAGGCAAGAAGCACGCCCAAACATATTTTCCCAAAAAACCACTTAGGACTCCCAAATTCTTCTAAATCAGAAAAATAAAATGAAATGGAAAACTAATGCAGGAGGTTCATTTAGAGGAATTTAACAGCAGGGATAAACACAAAAAAATATATTTGGAAATTAGGAATAAAACCACTAAGTTTCACAGCGGGGGAAACAAACACTTTGCAATCATAACCTCAAATACAAAGCTGATTACTCTGCAAAGAACAAGTTTTCTGGCTTTTCTTAGGTGTATATATAGACACTTACGTAGTTAACTATACTTTTTGAAATAAGTCAGAAGCCACATTACAAAGCAGGCTATAGTAAACGCAAAGCTATCTTCTTCCTCCTCCCATCCCATTGCCCTTTTCTCGCTAGAAGAAAAGATCAAGCTAAAGAACATAGGACAGTTAAAGGTAAGAGTAATAAATCATGAGCTGAGAATTAAGGTTTGATATAAAGAAATTGCTGGTGTTCTTTTTCTTTTTTTTTTTTTCTTTTTTCTCCCTGAAATACAGCCTGAAACTTAGGGTATGTTTAAATTTTTAAAAGTACTTTTTAAAATTCCTTTTTAAATACAGCATGTTTCCTCAGGGATTATATTCAAACTTTTGAAAGCTAATGCATTTAAGACATTTTAAACATTCATTTACATATAAAACTCTGCCAAGTCCTTTCCCACAAGCTTAGCTGAGCGAATTCTTCCAATATTTGTGTACATTTCAATGGTGGCATGGGACAGATCCTGTTTAAAAGAAAAGAAATTGTTATAAGCTTTATATATATTTAGTAGTTCTATGGTATTTCACACAAACTTATAGCCAGTAACAAAGTTACTACTAAGTTACTACAACAAAATGACCAGAACGAGTCACTTTTTAGATTTCCCCTTGCCCCCAGCACACAATACGGAGCAGTTTGTAACAGGTTATCTTCACTTTCTCTACAGTTGGTCATTATCCTGTATCTGTGTTATAAATAGCAGAAGAAAAAAGCCTATTAAAAATTAGGTAAGACAACTCAAGCCCACCAAAATAATAGATGAGATGAAGTTTCAAGCTTTCTTTACAGAAAGTTTCAAGTTTCAAGTTTCTTTACAGAAAGTTTGAAGTTTCAAGTTTTCTTTACACTTAAATCCTCCTGTCTTTTTTTGAAAGCACCTACTTCTCGGTGACTATATGCCATTAGATTATCATTGCAAAATTGTGTAGTGCATCATTCCAGGATACACTACAGCATAACAGATTTAAAGCAATATTAGAGCTTGCCCCAGAAGCTCACAACTAATACTTCAAAACCAAATCGACTACACACAGAACGTGGTACGTGATTCTTTCACTACAGCTGCACACAATACCACTAAGTATACAAAAGTTTGCAGTATGTAAACATACAATTAAATGTAAAATGTTAAGTTACAATCGCAGCAAGTATTTTCAGAAGAGTGCCTTAAAGGAATTTTGCTTGAAGCTATGCAATCCCAAATTGAAGCTTCTCAGTCATCTTTAAGATTAATTTCCAATGCAGTCACACCGTCTACATGTCACCTTCCTCACCTTGCCCTAAGCTTGTAATAACAGCAAAAAAATCTTTCTCACAAAATTAGCAGTAATAATGCACACTGTATAGCACCACCAAACTTTTTCTCTCATATATAACAATTTCTGGCCAGATATATAAAACATTTCACATCATATTTACAAACTTGCAGCCTCTTCTGACTGTCAGCTACGTTCCATAGAAGCTCATTCTTCTTCACTTGGTGTATTAAAAACTATTCTATCCTTCAAAACAAGTTAAGAGCTTCCAACTGCCTAAGTATTTTGCAGAGTCTCTGTCAGAAAGCATTTATTCCTATGGGGCAAGAAAATTACCCAAAACGAGCTCCCAAAGCCTTTCTTAGGCCATTTTTGATGTTTCTTATGGACAGCCTAGAAAAGTCACTTCTTTATTTAAGAACTCACAACAATATCCTACAATATACTAAGGGATCACTCCTTAACAGATCAGTATAACCAGAGAGGTCTTAGACATCAGCTACACATACAAATGAAAAGCTAAGTTCCTCCAAAATTAAGGTACAAGCCAACACGCTCGTAGAAGATATGACAGTCTAACAAAAGATTCTGAAGTTGTTGCATGAGACTAGCCATTGAATGAGAACAAAGCCTTTCCTGGTAATAAAACCTCATCACTTCTTGCCTTCAACATGTCTGAAAAGCTGCATTTTACCTTCCAGACTCATTAAAATTTTAAATGCAAATAAATTACATTAGCTGTGTCTGAAAATTTTAACTAATTCTATGTTCTTCTCCACTGAATACATGGATAAAATATGGGTGACTATATAAATTGTATACATTTATGCGACAACTACATAGAAAGCAATCTTTTACAGTGTATCTATATTTGAATTTCTGTTGCATAAAAGTGCAGAAACAGAAACAGGAATGGCAACTCTTTCACTGGAAAACTCTGCAGATCCCACTCAGTTTCTGAAATTTAGAAAGATACTGCTGAATTTAGCAGAGATCTTCAGGTGCAAGTTGGAACTGGATACATAACAGCAGCTAGCAATTCTGAAGATTTTAGTTTTGGTCCAGCTATCCAACTAGTCTTATAAAGAAATTAAGTATAAAAATGAAACCTGGTATCTTCAGATAAAATCTTTTGAGACTTTTTCTTTCAATAAAACTTTGTAAATACCACTTAGTTTTCAGACTAAAAAAAAAAAATGCTCAGTTTTTTTTCAACTTTTCCCCAGACAACTTTAATGGTAGTACTGCAAATATAAGAAGTTTCAGAGGAAGATTATTTAAAGAAAAAAAAAAAAACCAAACCGAACCCACAAAAACCAAACACACTCTTGTGAAATTTGGGGGGGTGGGGGGTGGGGGGTGTGTGTTTTATTTAACAACCTTTTACTGAAAAACCCAGAAGATCATTGCAATGGCTCCTCAATAACGAAGCTGTCAGGAAATGAGCATGCATATTAAAGCACAATGAGAATTCTAATGTTTCAATCTATGCCAGCTCCAACTCTATTATCCACAGATGTCCCACAGTTTACATAAAAAATTCAACAATATAAACTTAAACCATGTAACACCCATTGCAAGATGCAAGTCTAAACCATTCAAAAGGAAGCTGAATTCACACATCAGTATTCTTCTCAGGAAGATTCAATTAGTTTTCAATTTCAGATAGCAGAATATGGTACTTAGCCATGACATTGGCTTTTTTACTAAGTATAATACTTACAGATAATAACCTCCAACTAATAACTGTAAATATTAAAGTTAATCCAAATATTTGAAACTTAGGGCCCATACAGGGTACCAGTTGTAAAAGAAAACAGCCTTGTTGTGTTCAGTGTGTAAGAAATAACCTTTGATACCAAAATACAGATTCACGTTCTCAATGTTACCTTTCCAGGTTCGAAAAATTTGGCCCTATTCCATCCATAACATAAACAAGCAATACTAATAGAAATAACCAAAATTCATACTTACTAAGTAGTGTTTTTCAAAAGCTTCTACAGATGATAAGGCCTCTTTAAGTTTCTTATAAGGGCTCTGTGATGCATTGGCTTTAGAAAAGAGCAGAACAAGAAGCCTCACTTAGAAATACATTCCTGTTTTAATAACACACACACACACACACTACTTTTTCCTTTGGTAGGAAGTGGAGAGAAAACTCAAAACTAATTTTATGCGGGAAACATCACTAACACTTAGAGACAGATCATGAGTTTCTTCCCCAGGCTGTAAAAGAGGACCACGAAAGGCTGTTTCACAACTCTGTGTGTGCACACACACGAGTCATGTTCAGGGCAGCAGGGTAAAGGCAAGCAGCAATACAGTAACTGTACTAACTTCTCCACACAGTATTTCAGAACATTCATTCAACCTAGAAACACACACAATTGTACTTAAATACCATGTTATGCCAAGATTAATATTCTCACAGCTCCCCACTGCTGGTTTTATAAATCAGCATGACATAAGTATACTGTAATTTAAAGAGATTTTACTACTTTAAACAATGTACTTCAAAGGAAAATGGGTAGCAAGACAAAGTTTTTTTCTGAAGGAGCTTGCTCAATTTAAAAGTCTTTGCCGGACCAAATATATGTCAATATTTCTAGAAGAAAAAAGCCCTCATTTTAAATAAATACAACAGGCACCATAGCACTGAATTAAGAATCATACATCATCATACCCGCAAGAGCAAATGAAGAATCAGCTTGTCAGCTAATGCTTCAAAGATACTAATTGTTCTAGCATATTTAACATCTGAAAGCTTCTTCCCTTCAGAAATATCTTCGTGAGTGATAAAATCCACAAGGAGTAAATAACTTTGATTGTTCAGCCACATACACAGTATCACTTCAACTCAAATGATATCACTTTGTAGCTCCAGTTGCAGGTTATCTATTTGCATCAGCTCAAGGATGCTCCATTTCTTTTTCAAATAGTTTTATTTTTAATAATAAAATAATTTCATAATTATTTTAATATTTTTAATGAAAGCATTAGGTGAAGTATTAATGGAAAAACTTATACTTGCAACAGTAAGGAGATGCATTGATAATTTAAAGTACTAGACATACATTAAAAGAACTTGTAAGAGATAACAGAGTTCTATCAACATTTATATATATATAGCAACACTGGGAAATTACTATTACTGATGTATTTATATGCTATGTTTTTAAGACAATGTCAGTTATTAGAAAGAACGCGTACATTCCCAGTAATACCTGTTTCAGGGCGTTCTGCTCCCAACCCTGCTAACAGATCGACAGTTCTGTTAAGGTCTTCTGAATTGGGTCCCTTCTCTGACACAAGTCCACACAGATAACCCAGAGATTTTAACTATAAGAGAAACCAGATGCTTGTTTTCAATAGGCTACAAAATCATAGAATTCTATTCTATTACATCGCTCCTACAATACATTTCCACTGCTGTCATATTATACTGTTTATAAGATCTGTATTAAAGTTGCTTCATGGGAAGAAAGTAGAGAATCTTTCAAAAGTAACTGTTATTCTCACAGTAGAAATCAAGTTTATTAAGAATTAAGTTGCATGCAAGTTACTGACTCAAATATCATTGAAACAGACGCGTATACACACACGTCCCTACATGCCCAACACCTAATCAGAACAAATCTTTCTGGTTTTCCATATAAACATGGACAAAGCTTACGATGTTTGGCAGTTAACACCAAAGATCACTTCTAATAACTGTGTCTGTATTCTTGAAAACTATACAATCAGGAAATGCAGGCAGGCTCCAGTACACTGATTAGACAAGCTCACAAATTCACCCAGAGTATTGTATTGAGGCAAAAATCTTCCTGAAAAAGAGATCATTAGCACAGCTAACGGTGTTAAAACAGTGCCACACAACCACCATAAAATCCCTTCTAGACAGCAGCTGGTATGCTTGATACCGAGAAGTCAGCAGAGGATACTGTCTTAAAGAAGTTCAGTTCTGCTGGTCATCTGGTTAATTCATTTAGAATTAACTCGATTAACTACTAAGGTAAGCCCACAAAACAAGAAAGTTCTTGCCTTGTCATATTACTCTACACTATATAAAATGGGGATGGCCATTAACTTTTTAAATCCCACTTAATTTTGTCCCTAGTTGCTAAATTTCTTTCACTCAGCCCGTTCCACCTTACTGCTACTCATTATCCTACAATTTCTCCCTTTAGCCTTTGTCTTAGAAGAGCTATGAATGGGAGGAACATTTCCAACTCAGGTACACACCTTCCATAGAAACACGTAAGAAGCATGGGAAGAATGTGATTCACCCATCACCACTTTAAACAAGTCTTTGTTTCCTTTATTCTGATTCCCCACCCCCTCCCGCTTTTTTTTTTTAAAACAGTAATTCTTCAAGGTGAAATTGCCTTTCTCTGCTTTTATAATAAGACAAGGGCCTCCTAGGGTCAGTTAGAGGATTCCTAAGTTTACTGAAATATGAACAAACTATGATTAAAATAAACAGAACATACTCTACAGGCTATGCAAACAAGAGGATGAGCTTACGCTGGTCTTCAAAAACACCCATGAAGATCACAGTATGCTATTTCAATCATTTCTGGAGTTTCTCATCTTTCTACGCTGTTTTTCAACAGTGGAAAGCAGGAGCAACCTCAGACACCAACTCTTTCTTAGAAACAGAGTAAGTGGAACTTGAAAAGGCATTCACCTATGTAGGGAAGGAGCTTAACCAAACTGAAAAGGCCACTTTACAACTTTTACTTTATGTTAAGGGGTGGTAACTGAAAAATTGCCAATTATTACTTATTTGCCTCTTTCACAAGCCACCAAGGGTAACACTTTCAGTGAAGTTAGGGGTCTATTACTACCATACTAACATCACGAAGAAATAATGAACTATGTAAATAGATTGCTGTAATCCCTACTTACAATGGTAAATGCATCCAAATTTGGGCAGCTTCTCCTGCTATAACTGAAATTCATGCTCCTTCTCTCTGTCGACATGGACTGAGCTCATTCTGGAGTTTAATTAGCCTATCGTTATCAAACTAGTGGTGAGGGAGGAGGGGACAGACAAAGAGGTGAACGCACCCTAGTTACTCCCAGGCCTCGTGTGACAGTGGAAAAAGTGGATATAAACCTGGATGTCTCATCTAGACTAGACTTGAGACAATATACAGAACCCTGTATTAAATTCCACAGTAAAAAGCACAAAATCCATTCCACAGAAACAAATAGTCCGCTTCAAAATTTTAATACCACGACTGCAACACATCATTTGCTTACCTTCTCAGTGGCATAGCTCCATAAGCCAACTGTGTGGGAAACATTTGCATCTATTTGAGCCCTATCACAGCAGCCTTCTATTCTTTGTAAGACTTCCAAACAACTCAAAAATACCCAACAATCCAAAGCTCCAGGAGGAACAGAGACCTGAAGATGAACAGATAAAATTAACTGGGAAATAAACATCAGTCAGATGAGAAAATACTTCAGCAAAATACTTTTCTTGATACCATGCAGCAGAGCCTCTTGGAAGACCTTATTCTAAAGAATACACAAAAACCAGGCCAACTCTCAATACCTCCTGAATAATTTATATATATTAGTTCATAAAACAAGGACAGGTAAGCAACTAAACAGTGATTATATTAACTACATTTGATATATTCACCAAGATGAAAGAAAAAGAGGACTAATAGGTACTAGTACTTGGAAAAATTCCAAAAATTTGGAAACTAAGCCTAAAGAAAGCAGGAAAAATTTCTGAAAATGTATTATTACTTTCCTAAGGAGACATCAGATCTAACTGAGACTAAAATTAAAAGCAGACTAAGAAGTAAATTTTTAAAAAATGAGAGAAATTACTCTAAGTTGCCTTCACAACAGTAAGTTTAATAAGAGGATAAGACACCCGTCATGAACAACTAATTAAAGAAGAGAGATAAAAACAAACAAACCAACCCACAAAGAAAGAAAGAAAGAAAAAAGACCAAGAAGGGATTATCAGTCAGGACATGACAGATAAAGATAGAAGAGTTTGATACTAGAATATTTCAAGAATCAAGATAAAGATGAGCATAACTAAAGATCTGAAACATAATCACAATAAAGGTGTCTCAAAATCCTGTTCATAAACAATGCAAAAATGTTGCTCTTAGAAAGACTATGAAAGTCTTGAAACCCATAATAAGCTAGGTAATTGACCAATGTGATAGGAAAGTTCAACATGCAAGCACAATGCATTAAAAAAAAAAATCTGAACTCTGAAAGAATTTTCAGGAAGAAAAAGATCATAAGAACAGAGTAGAACAGAGTAGTTCTGATTTCTGCTACATGTTCGGTGGTGTCAAGTCACATTAAGAGGTTTGCCTGTACTGAAAAAAAGATCACAACAGGGATAACTACATGGTATGCACAAATCAGTGTCACCGTCTCGCAGCCTGAACACCCGCATTCCCTTTGGATCACCACACCATGACAAACAGCAGAAATACGAGACACTGCAGAGAAGAGCCCCAAACATTGGAGGCAGAGGACAGACTTGGGATGGAGCAAAAAGGGAACTGCAGGAAGTACCTTTAGAGATTTAGAAGGCTGCATGTATTTATTTTGGAAAGGAAAAACCACCATAAAACACACACAAAACTATCTATGGGAATTACATGTTAGTTTTAGAATATATGAAGATGTCAGCAATACATCTGAAGTATATTTTTCTGTTTTTAAATGCAGACGAACAGGTGGAACTTATGGAACTTACTACCACAATGTCAGACAGGCAAAAGTTAACAGCTACTGTTTATAATAGCACAGATAAAGCTAACAGAGAACCAGACACCCACAAGATTAAGAACATGGATGAGCCACAAGGTGAAATCCAGAAATATTCTCATGCACACTACGCTGCTCTTAAAGATGTATTTCAATTCATAGATGCCTGTGGTCATACATGGAGGATGTTCAGTGTACAACATCCCAGATAAAACCTCTTTAGAGGATTAAAAAACACCAGTAGAAACTAAAGTATGGAGGGAGGAGGGGTAAAGCATGGAGGCATGCAACAGGACAAAAAGCTTTGAGTGCTGTCACTTGTTTCTGTCTCTTCTGTCATCGGATGAGGTAGCCAGGGAGACATGCATAACACCGAAGAGCCTTACTGCGCACCAAAAGGAATCACAAATTAAGAATCACAAAAGGCGATCAAAGCAGCATCCAATTTGCATGGCAGTAAGAAGCCCTACTGTGGATACTGTTTCTACTTCAAAAGTTTTTGTTACAGACTACTAGCCTGCATATCAGCATATTAACCACTCTGCCTTATTTTCTTCAATACAACACTGTTATAGATTTAAATGATGGAAACTATAGTTCATAAGACTGGTAATAAATCCAGTAAAGAAGCAGACAAATCACCTACCAGCTTAAGTAGTCAACTTTCCAGGTGAAGACTAGAATACTTTAACTAAATACAGGTTTGGTGTTCCTATGTGGTGTCTCCAAATTTCTTTCCAAAGACATACGCACGATGAAACATTCAACTCTAGCACTGTTATTACAGCATCACTTTGATAATTCACAGCCAGTCACTGACACATAAACTTCAAAAATTTTGTTAGATCATCATAAAAATCATTCACATAAAGGAATACATTACACAGACTCACTTCTAATAGCTTGAGTTCTTGCACGCAGTTGTGAAGAAGCTCCAGTGCTCGCTGGGAAACTTCCCACGGCCTCTGCAGGAAGATTAATAACGTGCACTGGCGAGAAAATAGGTAACTACGCAAGTCCAGTAGAGTAGCTTCTTGATTCTGAATTAGCTCTCTCTTCTCCATGTCTATTGGTTTTCGGAGAATTAAACCATTCCAGCTCCTCACTGGCTGGCAAAAAAACGTCAGCCAGTTTGCACCATCTAAGTAAATAAATTTAATATCCAAGAATCAACCACTGCTTTCTATCAAAGCCTCCTCTTCCTCCCTCCAGAGGTGGTAAGCTGGCTTATTCTTTCTAAAGTTTATCACATGGATAAATGACTTAATGTCTTATCTTCAAAAACAAAACAAAAAAACATCAGAACTTCCACAGCCAAGTAAATAACTGAATTTCAGAACATTCAAACCCCATAGGCATTTAGTCTTAATTCCATATTTGTTATTAGTATAGTGGCAATCAGTTTTTAATGTATTTCTTAGCAATTATAAGCATACCCGAAATTCAAAATAAACAAGCTTTATCTACTTAAGTATTTCTTACTCAGCTATCACGGACAGATGTGCCCCCCCTTTCAGGTATAGCATTAGGTTCAGTCAGGACAAATATATTTCACTGCAGTTACTCCTGCACTATATTTTCACCCAATTCATAACACACACCTGATTAAAGCTGTTCTATAACCACACATGCTTTACCTCATTAAAACAGTTTAAAGTTATTTGATACTTCTTGCACAGTACTTTTTCTTGAAGAGAAAGTTAAATCTTCTGTAGTGCAGATTAAGGACATATTTCTATTCAGTTTTCTAGTGATTATCAAACGTCTCATGTAATTTGAGGCAAAACTGAGCACATTTCTCCAGGAAGCTCTTTATTGAATAACTTAGCAGTGAGCTGTGAAAACAGCAACTGTATCTCAGCCAGATCGATACTTAGGTAATTACAGAGTTTCAGGGCTGTGTTTGTAACCATCATCAATTACGAGCAAAACGCGGGTTTTCATTAAAAATTCCTTCTAAGCCTCAGAGATAAAAAACCAAAAATTTAATAAGACTATAACTGATGTACATTTGAGTTTGCATACAGCATAAAACAAGAGCACAAACTGCCTAGTGCATTTTCACTGCAATGTACTATTTTTTCTCCCAAGTACACATATATTACACAAAGCACTGGGATGTTTGTGAAAGCACAGTGAAGAAATTAATACACTTAACATTTATTTAACATTTTAAGACACTTACCACCAGCCCCAAAGTTGACAACATATTGAGAAAACAAGGCATCCAGTTCATCATACTGCACTAGTGCATCCTCAAATTGCTGCAGCATCTCAAAGACAAAGGCCAGTTCCTCCTTTTGACACACAAGCAATATAAGGAGCATGTTACTGATACTGGTCAGGTCTGGTATTACAGCCTGCCCCCATCCATCCATCCAGCTCCGGGAACTACTTTTTCCAACATTATTCCCCTTCCAGCATTCACACATACCGGAAAACCCACCACTGTAGCAGATGCATCATTTCTTGCTAACACAGGGAGGTTCACAAAAGAAGATTAAGTCACACAGCTATGCCAGTAAATTCTGTTGTGTATCCAGATCCTGATTCACTACAAGATACTGTTCATACATCTATTAAAAGTTTGAGTAAAAAAAAAAAAAAAAAAAAGGCAAAAAAAAAAAAAATCGCTGAAGACTCATCTCCCATAACAGTAAGAATTATTTCCCCTCTGTTTGCACAGTGAAGGCACCAATTGCAGTATCAATAAAGGTTCAGTTGTACACAGAGAAGAGAGCTAAAGTGGGAAGCAGAAAAAAGTCTGAGAATTAGATATATCATATGCAAGAGGTAGTGCATGAAGTCAAAGGAGACACGAAGATGAGGTAGAATTGGTGCGGAAAATGGTACTGCACAGGGACCAGAAAATTCCAAAGGAATCAGGACCTTTAATTCTATTGAACAGGAGCTTCTTGCTTTTCCGTATACCAGCTAAAACAAAGATATATTTAGAAATACAAAAAAAATAGAATTCAAGGCATTTTACAAGTTTGCGTCTCCGCACAGGCACAGTAATGAGATATTTACCCACAATTCAAGAGCAACTACTAAAACTCTTTCCAGATGCAGTTTGCTTGCTTCCGTTAAGGTTCATAAAATTTTGACAGGCCTGGAAAGATTCTGCTTCTGTAATAGCACTGTAATACAATGTAACACAAACCTGCTGCAAGCAAGAGCTGAAAATGCTGCTTTTATACCGGTCATCTTATTTCCTGCCCCTACGCTCAAAAAGTGAGTGGAACATTAAAAGTACCAAAAAGTCAACTACAACAACAAAATGCCATTATTAAAACTAGGACTCAGTACTTCCCTCAATAAAAACAGACTCTTACCTGGACCATGAAATACTCGCAGAAGCTCCACCCTGGCTCAGTCCTTTTCTCTCTCAAAGTTCTCATGTCATCTTCAAACTTGCCTAAGTTTTTGGTAAAAGACATGAGAAGCAACGTCCTGAGTTTGGTCAGGAAGGCATTCCAAGATTCCTGAGAACGGGAAGAGTCTTTCAAAGGGTCAGAAAGTACCACACATCTGTAAAGAGATTGATAAAAACTATGTGAATTTCATGTTTACCTCCTCAAAAATATAAATGCACATTTGAATACTGTGCACACCTGACAGATTCAGAGTGAACAAAATTTAGCTTTTCATTCAACACTAATCAGAGACAAAAACCAAGGTTGAGAGTTATGTTTATTTGGGGGCAGGTATGTTGAGGTTTTGGGTATTTTTTTTTTGGTTGGTTGAGGTTTTGGTGCTGTTTTTAAAACTTTCCAATGTATGTTTAAGTCTGCGACATACTTTGAGAAGAGTTAAGTATTTTCCACAAAATGAGTACTACAAAGCTTTACTTTTTTTAAGCAAATAATGGATACAGTATTCTAATTACTTAAACATAAGTAATGCTACAGCTATCAAAGAAAAAAAAAAAAGTCCGCTTAGCAATACAAATCAGCAGAACGGTAATTATAGTTACTCCTGGCAAGGTTTATGCAAGATACAAATCAAGATCCATTAGATCACATATAGTCAGCCTTTCCTCTAAGTCATTTAAAATAATCCTCCATAATATATTCTTACAGTATCTCAATTTATTTTTACACATCCTATGTGCTGAAACTTCCACTGCTTTTCTCAGAAAATAAATAAATAAATAAACAGATCTCATTAATTCACAAATAAATTAGCCTTTTTTAGAGCATTTTCTTTCCTTGGTTTTGCTATCACAATTTAGTAACATTCACAAAACTACCAATATCTCCAAAGGAAGGAAATCTCTCACCAAGTAAAATACCATTTCTGGTTAGAAAAGTCATCTTATCCTACAGCAAAATAATTAAAGCAAGCCAATCAATTGGTTAGAAACCAAAAGTAAAGTGAATCAGAGTTGCTCGAACTATTTGCCTAAATAATCCTGTAACATACCAAACACTGTCTAGGTACAAAGAAAGTGCTGCTGACGTACAGCATGTTATAACACGCTGACCTGGTGGTCACTGTCAGCTCACACCAAGGTACAATGAGTGCTTCCATCTACTCTTCTCAACTTCAAATGTTTATCCTGTCACTCATTCTTAAGGGAAAAATCTCCTGTTTAAATTTAACTTTTAAGGTTAAAAGAAAAAAAATGTAGTATGTAATAATTCAGTGCAGTGTTTCAGAATAAGTCAGTATCTATTAAAGTTGGTTTCAAATGAAGATTTGTGTATTTTGACTTTAATGAAAGCAGAAACAGTTTCATACAGCCATTATTGTTTTCCTTAGAATAAAAATATCTGAAGAAACTGACTTTAAGTCAAATATCTCATAAAGAAAAGGCAATTAAGTGAAAGGTAGAAAGTACAATGGTAAAAAATAATCCCAATTGGCTTCACATTCCCCTCTCACCTCATTCCCACTACCTGTAATTCTGGTAACACTGTTGCAAGTACCTAGGCAAACAAAAACCCCTGAAGTTCTAAAAATTGATTGTTACCACACTGTTCCCCTTAAACCTTTCTTAGCCAGGAGGAGATACTTGAAAGCTTTTTGAAACACATTTCAAAGCCATCACGAATCCAGGAAGAACTGAAAATAAACTTCTCTCTTTATTGCTTGGGTCAGTCTTCTTCAAAGCACTGGTCTTACGGTACCACCAGGTTGAATGCTGGACATCAAGGAAAGTCCTTGCATGAGCAAGGAATCTGTTACACAGGGAGCTGAGTTTTTAAATCGGCACACTACCCAAAAGGCTAAAATGTTTGCAAGTAAAAGAATGCTCACCTGTCACTTTGTTTGTTACAGAAGTCATTTCTTATTTTATCTACTATAGAGGTTCGGGGAAGGATATTTGTTTTATTCTTTTTCTTGGCATCACTCTCCACTACCACAATTAGCCAGTCCACTGAGTTGTGAGCTTTGAGAACATTCTGCCACTTGGTGATGTCATCCTTGACTGTAGTTTTGTACACTTCCGTGTCCTGGGATGAGAAGTGGTGAATCATCAAATCAAACAGACATTCTGAACAATTTCAAACGGCAAAATTTGTTCCAACAGAAGACAAACAGAAAGACATATCAAATAGAATTGGTGACAATAAGTTCACTTACTGAAAGAAATCAAATGAGGTAAAGTATAGCAAGGGTTTGGTCCTCGAACTTAGCTTCTTTCTAGTATTTTGGTTAACAGTAAACATATCTTAGTATTTGGTATATTATCATTCCTCAGATTACTGAAATTAAGATTTGTAAACATAATTTAAACTCTTATTTTACACATTCTTGCACTTTACAATAAAAACATGTTTGAAATTACAAAGCTGAACTGTTTTATTCTCACCTAGTAATGGAAATGTGGTATTTGTGCCTTCTAACACTGCTCAAACCTTAGGCTGTTTTAAAGCTTTTTCATAAAAAAAAAAAAAAGAAAGAAAGAAAAAATCAAAACCACACAGAAGCGTTCTTTGGCACTTTTTTGGCTTCTGGGTTGGTTTTAAACAGATCAATTCAGACAACTCTTAAGGCTGTTCTGGATAGTTTTTGATTGGTCACAGATCATGTGTCACTTTTATCCTTCACCTGGATAATTAATTCATAACAGAGGCCAACCAAAAAGCAGTGAACTGTAGATAAACAGGATTAAGACATTCCAAATCTTCCCAGTTTAGATTGCTGACATATATCAATACCTGACACATATGGAAGATGCACTAAAGAAAAAAATGCATATTTTTAAGATTTAACCTCGTGAATAGATCATAACTGAAATACTCTAGCCACATTTCTGTATTATGAAGCAAGTGTGCTGTGCTACCGCAGTAACACTGTTAAATCCTGGGGTTTTTTTCGTGACAAAGTACCGAAAGTAGGTTATTCAAAAGCCTGTGCTCTTAGTGTCAAGCGACATTACAAAGAAATACTGCTTATGGCAAAAAGTACTCAAACTAAGTTTTGTTTTCAATAATATTGGGTATGCATGCTTATGCAATGCAGACTTAATTGTTCAAACAAGCATGAAAAGCAAATGAAAAATACCACAGAGCACAAGCAGAAACTCATTTTTAAATAGGAATACTCAGTTTTTCGTGACATTTTCCTAATACTTACACAACATTCTGTCCAATAAATATGAAGAAAGGGAAAAGTCAAAAGGGCCTTATTCCCCTCTTTGGGTAGTAGCTCCTCTTTAAACTGAACAAAGTTAGATTCTAGATGAATCATCTTCGGAGCACGGCCATAAGACCTACAAAGTTTAAAAACTGAAATTAGTGCATGAGACATACATAGAAGAATATAAAAATGAACAAGTATTTTGGGGAAGAGGAATAAACTGAAACACTCTGGTACTGGAAACTCACAAACTGCGCTTACTGCAGTTTGTATAAAGTTAACTAAAATTTGGTATCGCTTGAAATGAGATAGATGCTGCTTTTTGCAAGAACAGGAGCTAGAAGCTTTTCAGCTTTCATACAACATTTTCTGTATCTCTAAGACCTCTAAAAGTAGAAAATTCCAAATAAGAACATTTGCAAAATATTTTTTTCTAATCAAAAAACAGTGTGCCATACCGAACTCTTCGCAGGAAAGAACAGCTAATTCCACATAAATTCTACCTACATTCTCGTTGAGAAGAAAGCATGCCACTTTCAGAACATGGCTGCCAAAGCACATCAGAGCACACACCAAGACAAACCCACAGACCACGAAACCAAAAGAGAAACACAGCATTACTATCATTTTTCAGTAGGTGAGGTTCAACATAATTGATGTGTGGAAATGATCATCCTGAAGTGCACAACATTACCTCGATTATCCAAGTTCTCCTCTCTTCAAGTCAGTTGCTATATTCAACTCCATTTATGGTAAGAGCTTCTCGGAGCACAACAAATACATGCTTACCTAAGTCTAAAAACACACGCTGAAACAGTATCACAGAATAAAATGTAAGTTTACCTCCTCCATTCCATGGGTTCTCTAGGAAGCTGCTGAGAAAGCGTAGGATATAAGGAAGTAAATAAATTCTGATCTCCAGCACCTAAAAGTGAAAGGCATTAATCTATTACGACGTGCAAATTATAGAAGAGATTAATAAGTTATACTATTACTGGTTTGCGGTTTCAATAAAAAGATGTAATTTTGTCTGCTCTGTGGAAACCGGACTCTAGCACTGAACTAGACTTATTTAAATCACGTGCTCTCATGACCTAAGACAACACTTCAGCAAGGCACACAATACATATACCGTTATAACTTCCTATTACTATTTTCCACATAGCTACATCATCCATATACCAAGGAGTATCATCCATATAGCCGGTCCAACTCTAAAAACTAAACAAGCAACTCCTTAGCCAGAGTCATTGGCTAAACAACGTATACTTAAAAAACCTCAAGAATTTAGCCTTCACAAACCAGAAGACTGGTTAGACAGTGGTTCACATCCCTTCTGCAGCTGGGCTTACCATGAGAAAACTAGCATTAGCACATGCTCTGTGCTTTATTGGGTTTGATTCCCTCTCTCCCCATCATTCTGGGGCTGCTGTTAATACGAAGCCGGTCCCTGACCATCACGCTCTTGTTGCTGCCTTCAGAAACATCAGGTCTGTTAACACGGTGTGGAACAGGGAGCTATGGCTGGAGAAACACCCGACACCCTTTCTTCTCCCTCCCACCAGGCAATCTCATCTCCTGGCACATCGTCAGCAGTATCTCCACAGTAGCTTAGCACACTTTAGTTTATCTTGGAAACCATTTTTTAGTCCACTCACCTTTTCCCAATTTTCTCATATACATTATTTTGATTACCAACTACTAGCATAATTCTATCACTGCACAATAAAAAAAAAAAATCTAAAAAAAAAAATTTTAAAACTCTGATTAAATGCCAGAAAAAGCAAAACCAGCTCTTCTGACGTCTGATCACAATAGCTATTATTCAGTGATACAATTTTGAATAGTTAAAAAACAAAATGCAAACAAAAAAGCCACTCTACCATTAGTGCTCTAGCCTTAAATGTCCAGAAAGCACTTTATGCTTGACTCTTCACCTTCATCCTGTTCCATCTGAATTAAGCGGACCATACCAAATTTTATTTAAGACTATACACAAATGTCTAAAATGACTACTGAAACAAGTGTTAGTCATATTGTTAATGCCGTCTTATACCAAGTTATAACATCTCTATGAGCTCGGCCATGGAGAACAGTCTATTGATTTGCAACTCATTACTGCCCATAAAAAGTGAAACATGGCTTAGCGATTTAGCAACAACATGATGACCACATCAAAACGATAGCCCATGAAGCTTGGAGCCTGACTGAAAGAATGAACCACGTATTTTACCTCTAGAGCATAACAAAGTGCTCTTTCTGTACTGCACCTAAAAATCGAATTTATGCCACAAAAAAGTTTCAAAATTCAACATCTTAAATAAAAAGGACTGCTCCAGAATACAGAGCAACTACTAAATGATAATGTTTAAGAAGCCTGCTATTCCAGACAACTACATCACATTACCAGCTTAAGAAAGGTATTTTAAAACCAGTCAATTTTTCCTCCTGCATTGGTTTTGAGGGCATATAAAATACTTGTAAGAATGTGTTCTATAAGACAAAACTGTTCTCTAGGATTAGAAGAAAAGGGAGAACAGACCTTCAATGCAAAATACATCAGCTATCTTTTGAACACAGACCAAACCACATATTACAAACACCCAAAGGGCTATAACATTTCAGGTTCTTCTTAAGTAGACCCTGCATCTACTGTAATCAGCACGTTTGAGAAGCTCAAGTCAAGAACACTAAAAATGAAGTTATCGGCAGACAACCCTAGCACAGCACTGACACAGGACAAACATCGGACTAGTTAGTAGTACGGACTTGTAAGGACCATACGATGGGCAAGATGCACATTAAATTGTTAACTGCTTGCGACTGGACTGCGGGGAGGGAGGGGAGCACCTCACAGCAAGTAGACAAGTAAGAGCCCAACCTTCACAAATCACAGAACAAACAATCCTGAAAGATCGCTCTAGTTTTGGAGTGGTGTTGTGCAAGATTCCTAGGACTCAAGAGACCTTAAGCATGGTAGAAGTCTCATTCTCTTCTGTATATATGCCTCTGAAGCATTAGTCGTTGCTGCGTCCATGATCTACTTTCCAAAATACTAAAAAAAAAAAGGGGGGAAAAAAAAAAAAGAAAAAGAAGATAACAAACTACACCACTACAGGAAGTTTTGCTTGTATCAGACTGAATTCTACAAATTTTGAATGAAACATACCAAAACCATAAGTAACCCTTGAACTTACTTCAAAAAACCCCAAAAGCCTGCATAAAAATCTGAGAATTGCTTCAAAGGTTCTGCTGTAGGTTTTTTGTCGTGGGTTTTGTTGGTTGGTTGGTTTTTTCGTGGGAGGGTAAGAGGGACAATGCGGTGTTTGTTTTGGTTGGGGGGGTGTTTTTTGTTGGTTGGTTGCTTTGAGGGTTTTGCTTTGTGGGTTTAAAAGTAAAAAAACCAACCAAACAAACAAAACCAAAACAAACACAGACTAATGTGGCCAGATGCCTAAGCACAACTGTATCACAGCAAATTCATTTCAGTGGATGTGTCTCAACACTAAGCCCTCACTCAAAGGATTCTCAGCAATAGAGGAAAGCCGCTCCTATGCAAAGCGTAAAGGACGACCAGGCACAGCTGAAAAAGAGAAGGAAGGATGTGCATATATGGGAAAAAATACTCTGCAATCCTACAACTAAAGTCAAGCAGCCTTCGAGAGAAGGGTTTTCTTCATTTAGAATCAACAGATCTAAATATCCAATGGAGATGATAACTAGGAAGTAACATTTAACAGTCATCCTTTATCACTTAAAACATAATAAGTGCACATCTTGTGATTTATTATATTATCTAATACAATTATTTTATAAATAATACTAATCTAATTAGATTTAACAGATTTATAATATTCGAGATTTATATTTTGAACTATTTTAAAATATATTCTGCAACTTCTCTAAACTGTATTATAAATCTAATAAATCTTTTTCAGTGTTTTATTTTAATACTTGATTTGTTTTTTAGAATAGGGAAAAAATGCTAATCCATAGCCTCTGGAGCACCTACCTCAGCTTTTCTACCATGTCTGAATTGATCTGCTCCCCATCTGGATGTCAACACACACCCCAAATGCAGAAAAAACACACGTAATTCTTTAAGCGATGCCACCCTAAGTATAGGGTGACTCTGTATGTTATTTTAACTAACAAAATAATAGAAAGCAGTAATGTTCAAATGACATACATTAAAAAGACACACTTCTGGAGGAAGGGAAGAAAGAAGAAAGCACACGTTTCCTTTCTTCCCACATTACACAATTCAGAAGGTATGCTCTTTGCCACTTATCTAAACACAAATTAAGACAAACAGATATCTGTCTAGAAATCAAATGCAAATAAAGCAGCAGAATCTTAAAAGAGTTTTATGGTAAGCCTAAACCAAACACTGAATTAGACAGCATAAGTTAAAAACATTTCTATGACCTTCAAGCACTTGATGTCCACCAATCTAAAATGTTAAGATGGCCAGGTCAGGCAACAGAGGAACAAAACTTACTCAAATCAGTCTTCACTGCAAACCTGGTTGCAAAAACTCATTACGTAAACCACGCAAAGAATGTCTGTATCTTTTGTTCAAGGACAGGCTGTATCTCTATAGAGCAGCTCATAACCATAAACCTAATCCTGGGGAAAAATTCTGAAAAAAATTCTCTGGTGAGACCCCCCTGCAGTACTGCCTTCAGCTCTGGGGTCCTCAGCACAAGAAGGACATGGACCTGTTGGAGCAGGTCCAGAGAAAGGTCACAAAGATGATCCGAGGGCTGGAGCACCTCTGGTGTGAGGACAGGCTGAGAGAGTTGGGGTTGTTCAGCCTGGAGAAGAGAAGGCTCCGGGCAGACCTCAGAGCAGCCTGCCAGTACCTAAAGGGGGGCTACAAGAGAGCTGGGGAGGGGCTTTTGACAAGGGCAGGGAGTGACAGGACAAGGGGCAATGCCTTTAAACTGGAAGAGGGAAGATTTAGATGAGATAGTAGGAAGAAATTCAAGTGTTCAAGGCCAGGTTGGATGGGGCTGTGAGCAACCTGGTCTGGTGGGAGGTGTCCCTGCCCATGGCAGGGGGGTTGGAACCAGGTGAGCTTTAAGGTCCCTTCCAACCCAAACCGTTCTATGATTCTTTCCTCCCTGCCTTTCTCCCTGACATTTTGGTAGATCAAGTCAATGCAGCCATCCTCCCTTCCCTCTAGCCCTGTCTAGGACACTTGTTCTGCTGCAAATCTGTACAGTACTGATACAAGAACCAGAACGACCACCTTACCAGGACTCCCAAGAGGAACATGTACTCTTTGTGGCAGCTGTCTGATACAAAAGAACCATAAAATACTGACCTTTTTTAGTTTGATGCCTGCCTAAAAAAAACACCAAAATCCCGAAGAACCTATCTTTTTCTAACACTTTCCAAACTTCTTAGATGCTTATAGGCTTTGTCACTGCAGTATCTGAAATTTCCACAATTATTTTTTTTCCTCTAGAGGAAATTATTCCAATCCACTAACTACACAGGCAGCATAAAACAAAAACTCCTGAGGTCAGATGACTAAAGCAGACAAATATTTTCCTTTGATACCAATGACAAACCCAGTCAACTGAGATAAAAGGCTTCAAATACCTTTAAAAGAGCAGAGTGCCAAGACCACACTTTGGCGTGGTTCTGTTTAGTTTTTATCCCCAAATATCAGTCACAACTAACCTTTCTGATCCCACTTATTTTTCCACTGGTAAAAAGTTCTACTATGAATCTTTTTTCATAATTCACTTGCCTGTCATAAGTGGATCCACCTGAACTTTTAGAAGGCTGGTGAGTTTTTTTGTATTTATTTCTTTTAAAGGTCCTCCTCCCCCCCAACCCAAATTCATGTTCAAAAGATGTCTAAAAACCAAAACACAAGACAGCTTAATTGCCATATAAAAAAATCTTAGCCGATTCACTAGTAGCCTGCAGAAGAAATCCTTCTAATAAAACGTTACATTTTTACTTACTGCTGTACTAATAGATCTCTAAAATAGATGTTAACACTAACAAGAACATGCTGTTTCTTCTCATGACACATGTAATCAGATATTTAACTACAGAATAATATTGGATCAACTACACAATAGCGATGACTTACAAGGCAGACACGAGTCCTGTTTGAGAACAGGGAAAATGCATTTACAGGATATAGTTGTTTAAAAGGATCTCACTAGCAGCGAATCATTCTAATCACTTGGGCTACATGCCACTTCTTGTTGCACAATTTTTCTTACATCTGCCTACTAGTAACAAAAGAACTTTTGAATCGAGCTCTTCCAGTCCCAGAACAATATTCTGAACTGCAAGTATTTATTTTCAGTCCAAAAAGATGTAAAATTCTTCCCACCTCACCTTTATTCACCTTTCCCGTTTATGCTGCTCTTGCAGATATTAGCAAACTATTAGCATTTCTATTCTCAGGCCTACAATGATTTTGCTGATGGTTTTGCTCTTGCTGTATCACAACACATTCCGAACACGGACCATATGAGAGCAGCGCATCCCATTCTCTCCAAAGATTATATGTAAGTTCATTGTACTAAGACAGAGTATCAATAGTGAAACCAAATATGCACACACACAATATATAAATAGACACTACAAGCTGATAAGGAATATTCAACAACTGGATGAAGATAATTACAAAAGAACAGCTTGGTAGCAAAGCTCTGAAAAACCTATTAATTACTTCATTTAGCAGGACTGTCTTCAGCCTCCTCTTCATATGGATACACAGAGCTAATAATTTAAGTGGAAACCAGCTACAAAAGGATGAGTTCTTTCATCAGAACAGTTGGTTGATATATACGTGCAAGAACATTATATTAAAGTTCCAAAGACTTTCTCAAATTAAATTTTCAAATAGGACTCACGAGAAGGAAGCAACATTGTTTAGGTTTCCTAGGAAAGCAATCTGCATTGTTTTAAAGAGTAAGTCAGTCAACATTGCAAAGAAACTACCCAAGTTCAAGATGTCTGATGCACTCAACTTGCCTCTTCAAATAAAAAACAATTAATGATGCTAAAAATAATACTTCTACAGCAGTGAGAAAGCTAGAAGCTAACTCAAAATGCTCTGCAAACATACAACGTCTCGTAGCAATGAAGATAAATTGCTACAAACTTGAATTGCGAGTTTGCAAGGTAACGTGCCAGAGTGAGCATAACCACAGGTGGACAATGAAACTCCCCAGTGGGTTTACAACCTAGTGACACTGACAGTATAAAAACGTGACTCAAACTAATTTGGAAAGAGGTCATCATGGCACCCAGTCCTAACTGACAAGAACAATTTAATACTCAGGATGCTGCCATCTTGAGAAAAAAGGGAAAAAACATCGATGAACAGCATCTTTCCATGAAGATACTTTTTCCACGCTTACAAAATATGGTTGTCTGTTTGCCTAGAGAAAGTATCTCTAGAAGTTTTTGGTTAGACAGTTTGCCTAGCTGAATTCTATTAATCTAAACTCTCTATTAAAACTATGTGGGGTTGCCAGTAATACAAATATCATAAATACAAAGCTAATGCATCTACGTACAAATCCTGAGGACAACATTATTAAGTTACGGTACTAACATGAAAAAAGCAGTGACAAAAACCGCGTTTGTAATCGGCATCAAATACACAAGCCACGTGGAACCTGCCACGTTTATTCGATAGGCCAAAGCCTGCACGTACATAGAGTGCTGAATTCAGGATTGTACCAACAGAGTAAATAACTACTGTTACAATACAGACTCACTCATTTGAAAGCGTTAAGTCTCTTTACCCAAGAATCATTCCTTTCAGAGTACTGCCAAATTTATTTCAAGTAGATAAAAGCACTTGTTTACAAAACATCTCTGGTATGCAGAGTGTTGAAAAATAAGTTTCATTCCAAACAAAACTCTCTCTTTAGTTCTCCCTTATTAAGAATAAACCCCAAGAGCTAACAGGAGTATTTCATTACACACATGTTCACCTGACAGAGATTAATCTAAATCTTGTGGTAAAAGGAAATACTTATGTTCTGAGACACAGCCTCTCTTAACCTTCACATAATCAAAACCCAGCCATCCCCTTGCAGGTCTCTCTTCCCCTCCCTCATGCACACCAGTTGTCCCAGACAACTCCAACTGCCTGCCATCGGAACCACAAAACAAAAGATAAACTGTATTTGTTGAATAGCTCCTAATATCATCCCTTGGAATGTGTTTTCCAACAAACTAGTACCAAGCCAACAATTCTTTCCCTGGAAGACCAAGCTTCACCTCCTCATAAGTCACCAGCAATAGAATGCTTAGAAGAGCTTTCCTTCAAGCAAGTCATTTTTGTTGAATGCCTTTGTTAGAAATACTACAATCTCTAAGTACTCCACTCTCTGGATAGAGAAAAAAGGAAATTAAAAGAGCTAAAGCAAAAGGCATTCCTAAAAAGCAAATATTTCAGTTCAAAAATGGTAGCAAGTCACCCTTACATTCACCAGAGAGGTCATCTCTGAGCACTTCTGTTCAATTAGCCTTATTTTCTGAATTAGGTTGTCTCAGACCAAGCCATTCCAGTCCATACCAGTGAAGATACTACTGTCGTGCTTGTTCACAGCACCAGAAACGATTCCTTTAGTCCAGGAGCAAGGCATACAAATGATCCATAACATTCACCTCATACCTCATTTCTAAGTATGCTTATGGTGATATGTCCAAAACATTTTGTGACCATAAAGTATGCTCTCTCACTATAAGAAACTACTATTATTTTCAATATCAGATATTTGGGCTCAACTAAAATCTGATGAAATTTAATGCCTGGAATTTTGAGAATTTCCTTGCACAAAGAGGCCAGAGTTCTTTTCCGCATTTACCAACAAAAAAGCAAGCCTGAGGTAAAACTGCACGTACTTCAACAGACTGAAAGACCTGTTACTTATCCAAATCATACAGGAACAGTAAGGACTGACATGCACCACCTCCACCCCGCACACACGGAGACTCCAATTCTGAATACAGCATAAAGCCAGCAAGTCTAAAAAGCAACCCACCGCAGCCTGAACAGTAGCATAACACCAACAAGGAAGGCAATGATATCCTCCAGGCGTTTCTGATATGTACATTTTTCTGACTTTAAATCTGAAATGAAATGGATTTCAAATGTTTTGAAGTAGGTGAGTACAGAAGATTCAATACAGACACCATTGACTTCAGTTTATGAACTGCACCCAAAAAAAAAAGTTTAAGAAAGGAAAAAGCACATTTATAAAATAGTCTGAAGAAAATATATACACCCATACAGAGTTCCACAATTATATAGTTATGAGGTTACAGTTGCATGTCTTTTTCTAAATACCATATCAGTCTAAGATCTTAATCATCAATAAATGCTTCCTTCATAATAAGGCAACACACACCTGTGCAACAGTTTCTACTTCACATGCACATAAAGCATTCCCGGTGTTTTACTGGTAAGCGCAAATATTTAGTTTGTTATATCATCAATACAGATACTTTTGACTGAGAACAAACAGCCACTGGTTACCTTTTGTAAAAAAAAAAAACCAAAAGCAGAATTCTCTACACTGATCTCATTCACCTTACTTTTTATTATGAGTATCACAGATGTAGTTAGAATAGACTAGACTATTTCAGTTGGAAGAGACCTACAACAACCATCTAGTCCAACTGCCTGACCGCTTCAGGGCTGACCAAAAGTTAAAGCATGTTGTTAAGGGCATTGTCCAAACACCTCTCAAACACTGACAGGCTTGGGGCATCGACCACCTCTCTAGCAAACCTGTTCCAGTGTTTGACCACCCTCTTGGTAAAGAAATGCTTCCTGATGTCCGGTCTAGTTCATGTACTTGTTTTAAGTGAACTTTGTGTGCAAGCCTCTATACCTGTAAGAGCACAGGAGCTCACGTTTTACATCAGGTCCAGCGTGCACGTCACAGCTGCCTGCCTCTGACACCTGAAAGAAGTCATTGCTGGAACCATGCGATCAGGTTTGTTAAATAAACTGTCTCAGAGATGAAACCAAAGTACAGTAGTTAAAGATTAAATTATAATGTCAGTGGGAATCCACCAGCGGGAATCCCTCCTCGCCACAGAGGAGGTCTTACTTCTCGTGACTTCTCTTACCCTGAGAAAAACTACACAAAGCTCGCTGGCAAGAAGTCTGGGCTTTAAGATTTATTGCCATATCTGAATCTTTTCTCCTACGCACCTGTAAGCATGACATTCGGTTTTGTTATTTACTATAGCCCTGAAACATACAGAAACAAAC
>NW_009626708.1:0-2129 GCF_000690535.1 Cariama cristata
ACTTAGAGGGGTAAATGCTTTCAGGGTCAGCTTATGAGCTTCTGTAGAAATAGTTCGTTAGATTTATGTAGTATTTGCATAAATACTGTTATTTATACAGTAACGACATATTCTGTCCTAAACCCCTCCCCAATTTTTTACAAATATTTTTTTCCTCTTAACAACAAAAAAGAAAAGAAAACAAAACCCCAAACCAGAAAAGCCAGCCTCGGGGAAGCAATGTTGTAACATGACAATAATTATCTGTATAGAAATATTTCTCGAGAGATCAAGACTGCCATGCAAATAACCTGATAAGGGCTTACGACTGCCTCATAAAAAGAGGATTAAAACTTCGTAACTTGTGAAGGCTGGCGTTCTGTAGGCCAGAAGCTTGGAGAGCACTGCGTGTGTTACTCCTCGTAGCCGTAAAGGATTGTACTGCAGCTAAGGTGAAGGCTGCTGTGATGCGCTCCCTTTTTATAAAAATGTTGCTCAGTTTTTATTGGATCCGTGTTTAGGGCTGAACACCTGTGGAGATTGTCCCATCTCTTCAGCTTTCCATGAGCTCAAGCTTGAAACATAAATTTGTTTGTTTCTTGGTTTCTTAAAGTAACAGTAAGTGGAGGTAACTTTCTGCCTATAATGTGGAACGAAAATGTACAGATATTAGTTCTGTGAAGAATATTTTATCTGTTAAAACTACAAAGCAGTATAAAGACGGTAGTTCAGATGCATCTATTCTCTGGTGATGAAGTGATATTTTTTCATTTCTGACAAATTGTGTAAACCATGTGCAGACTAAATTACAAAAACATATTGATGCTATTCTCCTTCTTTATGGAATTGGCTTGTTTCTACCATGTGCTAGTTTGAGATTTTTTTTTCCTTTTATTCATGGTTAATGTAATATGTGAGCTCTGGTACTACAGACACTTAAATGCTCTATTAGTATGAGTAATCCCTTAAAAGTTGATTAAACTATTCACATAATTAAGGCTCTTGTGTATCCTTATGTGCTTGTAAGAATAAGATTTGGGTCAGCATTTAATGTTTGCAGACTCTGTTTTCCTGGAAGTAACTTAGAATTGTATCTAATTGCTATGATCCTGTTTCACAATACAGTTACTTCCAATATATATTGTATGTCTGTAATCTTTAAGATTGCTATAGAAAGGACTAAGATCTCTTGTTTTCTTGAAAATGCTTTCTGCTGTGTTAGTGCCACAGAGTTCATGCTTTGCTTTCTTCCAGAGTTCACACAGGGTGCCACTTACTGCTGTAATTCACACCTCTTCTATGCTCTTTCTTTTCCCTCACCATTATTTTTTTTTTTTCCTGGAAAACCCAAATCAGATTGTTATGTGATGACAGAGACTGGCCTCTTTTTCTCATCTCTTGATGTGCAGAAAGCACAGTTTGCACTAAGTATTAGTGATCTTCTAGCATATGCTTTAATTCACCAAGTCAGTTTAAAGAGGCACTGTGTGTTCTAGAAGAATTTCTGTATTGTACATCCATAGCTGGGGGCGTGCTTTAAATAAAAGAGGAAGATTGAACACACTTCTTCTCAGTCCTGGTTTTGAGCAAGTACAATTCTGTGGAACGTAGTGGCAATAACCAACTTGTCCTTCATACTGCATTTTGGGTATGCATTATGTGGTGTCTTGTAGTTCATACTTTTCAGGCAGCTATCTGCAAACAATCATTGCATCAGGCCTGTCTCAAAAAAAATTCACATATAGTTACTTTTCGAGTACATTTTTAAATACTCTGACAAAATGTCATGAAAGCTGAATTTTCCTTAAAAGCTTGAGTTAGATTTTTCTCTGTCACAAAGTGTCCTGTATAATTTCTGCCTTTCATGCTTATATTGCAACATTTCTTTCTGAATTGTGATGACTTGCACATTTCCATATGCATGGATAAACCTAATATTTTCTAATTTTAGTATTTTAAAAGGTAGAGAAATGCAATAGCCTTAACAGTACTGAATTAAAGTTTAAAACAACCATTACATCTTAGTAAGAGGGCGGGGGTAAGCATTTGAGCACAAGTGATGCAAAGTATATGAGACCAGTCTTAAAATTTTGGGTTGCCAAGTATATGTGATGATTATTACATAGGATCACAGAATGGTTTGGGTTGGA
>NW_009626709.1:0-1310 GCF_000690535.1 Cariama cristata
GGTCGCCTGTCCTCGGGTCCCCCCTTCGTAGCGGTCCCGGGGTTAGGAAAGTTCTTTGTGTTCTCCCTGCGGTGGGTGGGATGGGGAACGCCGTAAAACGAGACTCTCTATAGCGGACAGATAGGAGAAATTGCTTTTCCCTCCAGTATTTTGCAGTGTGGTTCAACAACAGTCTCTTGGGCCCTGGCAAAAGAAATAACTATACGTTGGCCGTGTCTGTCTAGGCGGTGTTTAATCAGTTGGTGGCTGTCATCTGTTTTCTGTTTAAAAATAGAAATTTGAGCTTTTTTCGTTGCTGTTGAGTTCTTTTCAACTCTGCAGGTATAGTTTTGATGGGTTTTCTTTGTCCTGTTGACTTACATGAAGGAGGGCTAGTATATATGGTTAGGCACTTGAGAGCACATAGTTCTGTTGTTGATTATTTTAACTAGTCCATAGATTTTCAGTTTCCAGTTGCCAAAGGGACGTTACGTGCTGTGTGAACAGTACAGTGCTGGGGCTGTCTGTATAAGAAAGGCAATCACAACAGTACAACGTTCAGGCTGCCCATATGAGAAACACAGCTGAAGACAGTGCGAATGAAATCTTTGTCTATTTAGTTTTTGGGATAGTAGCCTTCAGAAAGGCTTTGAAAGATAATTTGGATTGAAGGCCACTTTAAAGAAACTGCTGAAACGGAGTAAAATATCTCTGGATTTTGTTTCCACTACCAAAATGATGACTTGGCATTTAAGACTTTTCAAGGCAATTTGTGTTTTTTCTTCTTCCTATGTCTGCGAAAGTTCTTTTAACTTGTTTATGGTGTAGTATGAGTACTTACTTAGTCCTTGCTCCCTAAGATGCATACTTTAAATAAGTGTATCTTAAATGCTCTTTGTGTTGACTACCCAAATGGTCTGAGTTTGTAAGGCCCTGATAGTGGATGTAGTTTTCAGAGTGTTGCTTTAGAATGGAAAAGGACAAAGTTACACAGTGTTTTCTTTGGTTTTATTTTCAAAGTTCCTCTCTTCCTGATTGGCTCCTCTTTTTTTTTTTTTTTGAATAAATGCTATGTCTAGCCTAAGTTTTAAAATGTCCTTTTACTGCAAAAAAGTTTTGGTGCTACATTGGGAGTAGCAGCTTCTTACTAGTGCATCCGTCGACCTGATGTAGCTCGTAGTCACTGACAAGGGAAAAATTACATTTGTACTAAGATGTCAGAAAGAGCATCTCTTCAGCTGCCCAGGATGTTTTATTGCACACATGTGACTCCCATTTAATTTGTCAAGCTAATAAACAGCATATACATTCATTTCCTAGTAGTTTTTTAG
>NW_009626709.1:1324-11812 GCF_000690535.1 Cariama cristata
TGTAGGGTTACTTTCCTGTAATTATGTGAGGGCTTTTTTCATAGAACACAAAAATTCCACTGTAGCATTTTATGCATTTTGCTCTTGTGTCCCTACTTTTATCTCAAATATCTTTAAATTTAGAATTGTAAGTTGTGTTTTAAAGATTATTATCCTGGGTAATACTTTTCAGGTGGAGGGGAGTAAGTGAAGAACAAATTGTTTCAGTAGCTATTTGACCACATGCATAAGCACTTGTTGATAGTTTAAGTGATACTTTATGAATGTCTCTGGTATTTTATTTATTCCTTCAGGAAAGAAAAACTAAATCTGTAGGTTAGGAAGGAATTTTCTTAACAATTGCAAACAATCGTTTTAATTATAAAAAGAAAAACCCACCTAACCACTGTTTGCCTAACGTTTATGCCCATCTTAAATATCTCAGGAGTAATAATTGTTTCCATTTGCAGTACTTACAGGGCTGTTATGTTGTTTTCAGTCATGATAGGTCAGTCATGAACCTCTAAGAATTCAAAATATTTTCTGAGGCTTAATATAGAAAATAGACACCATTTGCATTTTTATTTCTCACATTTCATAACTAGTAGGCCTTTATGGAAGTGTGAAGAACAATGTTCAATATTTTCTGCCAAAAAGTTCTCCTTACATCTCTAAACAATTTGAAGATAACTTGAGAAAGGGGGGCCTGCTTGTAGGATTTGTCACACCCCTCAATTCAAATATGATATAGAAAATTTACAATGTGTAAGTTTTTAGCTGAAATGAGTTAGCTCATTTAGTCCTGAAATGAGTTGTAGGCTTCTGTTTTTTTTTATAGAACATTTCAAAGCTCTGTTTTCTGTGAGAACTCTTGGATCTCCTTCTATCGCAAGCTGTATCAAAGTCCTGTTTCTACTTTAAAGTGGAAACTAAACTATCAGAAACCTAATGTGTTGCTAATGGTATCAGCTGTCACTAATAACCAGAAGAAAAGTTCCAAATTTGTATATTATTCTTATTAACGGTTTTAGAAAATCTTCATGAACAGTCACTGAATTCCTGCAAGTTGTTATATGACTAGCCTTGCTGTGGTGTATTCCAAGTGTCATGGGATGTGGCTGGGGCACAGAAGTGTAAGGCTTCAGCTGTGAACCAGGAGCTGGATGCACTTCTCTTGTATTTCCTTTCAGTTCATCTCTCTTGAGGAGGAATATTGTCTGCTAGTGGAGTCTACAAAGTGGGTTTTTCTTGGTATTGTTTTATTTGCAGTAGCTCACTAGCACTAGGCAGAGATGCTACTAGGATTTCTATGGGCTTTTCACCACATCAGTTACCTTATTGCTTATCATACTTCCTGCATTTAAATATGGAATCTGCCATTTCTTGCATGTTGTCTGTGTGAATGTGAAAACATATTTACTATCTTTCCTCCAAATAGTATGTGGGGGAGTTTTGTAGACTGAAAAGTAGTGGCTGTAAATGTCCCATTCTTCCCTACCTGTCTAGGATACAATAAAAACCTGTTTACCTTCACAAAGAGGATTTTTCTGTTCAAGCCAGAGAATTCAATTCTAAAACTCATTACTTGGTGATATGTGCTTCTTTTATTCTTCAGATAATTCTACAAGATCTCTGAATTTCAAATACAGCTTGTTATTCTTTGTGTTGTCATCAGCGTTCAAAAGTGTAATATATTGAAATTTATATCAGGAGATATATATATATATGGTTTGGGGTTTTTTTTGCTATGTGCTTATTAATTGGTATTTAAGTGCTTCAAACTTGCAGAAGGGAACAAACACTATTGCCTGTATGCAAAAAGCCACAACTTTTGCTGCCCTGTCACATTAACCAAGACAACAGCCTATAAAAGTATAGTAAGTGCTTCTTCTCTGTTGGGTTTTATAATTTTTAAAAAGTTTGAATAATATATCCTCTAGAATGTAACAAACCAAAAAAAGAGACTGAAATACCGTGCAATAGCATGTTCAAACCCATGTGTTTTCTTTAGGGCTGGTTCTGCTTACTTTGATTTCATAAAGTAGAATAGAAGATACTATGTTACATTATATCATGTATAAATTGAGCTAGAAAGGGGAAACCTGGGTGTACCAATAGGCTGGCCTTGTGTGGTGGGTGATTAGCATCAGCTGAGGAAAGTTTTCTGTTTCCAGAAAGGTAAGGTAAGGTTTCTGTTCCTAATGTGTTGAATGTATTTCTTTCCTTAGTTATATAGTATTGAAACATCATACACTGAAGATGTTTGCTTGTACGGTTTTTTAAGGTCATCTTTAACTGTACTGAAGGAGATAATGTTGCTGCAACCTAAAGATATGAAAGTAACCATCAAGTCTTATTTTTTAGTGTTATTTCAAATTTGAAGAGGTTTGTATTCCCATATTTTATATGCAGGTCAAGAGATTTGGTTCTCTGTGGATGTTGTCCTTGTTACACGAACCTTTTATCGTGAAGTGTTCTCAGTGTGTGTGTTACTCAAGTTTCAGAGTGTTAGCAACTTCTGAAAGGTATTAATGCCTTCTGACTATGGTAATACAAACATCAAGGCAGTATTTATTATGTACGTTTAGAGAATTAATGGACCATTAGGACTTTATGTCCCATTTGAATCTAGCAATCAGGTGGTCCAGAATTACACTGCTGATTTTTATGAAGAGGCAACCTGTTCTGTAGCTAAAGTTTATGATGCAATGTTCTCACTCACAACTCTTTTGATGAAGACACAGTGGTATTGAAAAAACACCTAGTATCTCTTCTAGCAGTTAATGTAATTTCTCTTGCATTAGTTGAATAGATTTCTAAGGAATAGCTTTTCCTGGCTTTTTTTTTTGTCAGATTGAGAAGATTTCTTCAGATTGCTTTTCAGAGTTCTTGCATTTCCAAAATATATCTTAATATTATGCAGAAGATGCTGAGATTTTTTGTATAGTATTAATTGTACTTCTTACCATATCTGATTTTGCAGTAGAAATAATTTTAATAGGACTTCACTCTACCTAATTTCATGTCAGTGCTACCATAGAGGTGCTTATATCAGTGTGCTGTTAAGGCGTGGTATTAACTAGTACTGTTCTACAACATAGAAAGGAAACAAGTACCAGTAATAAGTTCACAGCAGTACTAACACTTTATGTGAGAATTCCTACTGGTAAATATATGTTCCATCTGATTTTAGTAGTATCTGCAAAGGTTAATATTTCAATTTAAAACTATTAGTGATTTACAATTTAATCTTGGTGAATGATTAGCAAAAATTTAGTGAAGGTTTCAGAAAGAAGGTATGGATAAATGTTTAACTGCTCAGTTTTCAGAATACAGAATTGAAAAGTCAATGAGATGGCAATCTGTCCTATAATACAGAATTCTGCAGTTTTAAACTTCTTTACTGAAATTCTTTATAACAATACAGGCTGCAAATGTAGCTTCTGTTAATGACTTCTATTAATTCATACATATTTAGTAAGAAAGTAGTGAGTACATGAAAGCTTTTAATGGATGTTTCTGTATTCAAGTGATGTGATATACAAGAAACTCACTCTGGATCTTCTGTAGCATTTAAATCCTGACTGAGAAAGCGCAGAACTGTTTCATAGTTGTTGAAAGAATAACAACAGAAACAAAAATCTGTTGATATCATTGTGTGGTGTTCACATGAAAACAAATAGTGTCCGTTTTAATTTTGCTGAAGCTAGATGAAAGTCCAGTTGTCAAACACAGAAATTGCCTTTCAAAAATTTTAAAGGGCTACCCATTAAGCAAAAGGAGTGTGCACTTAAATTGCTGTACTCAAAAGAAATTGGCTTATACATAGACTAAGAAATGCAGTTCACATTTATGTTCACTGAAGTGTATTAACAGCTCAGACTGACTTTTGTTTGCTGTATTATGACATTCTATAATAGATCAGAGTAAAATGAATAAAATGTGTATTATTTCAACAGCTAAATCACAAAAGTTCTGCTCATGTTACTGGTTGCATTTGAATATTTTGTCTTGACAGGCTTACTTGTAAAGATAATGAATGCTCCTGTGGTGATGATTTTTGAGTTCTGTTGCTGTGACAAGCCTTTCTCTTAACTGATCACTTTGTTTACAATTTGATTACAAATTAGTCACTTTTTTTTTTAAGAATTCAGTTTTGCATTCATGGCTTTCTCAGCCAGCTCTGTGACCTGGTTTTACTTTTTGTGAGCAAAATGTAGCAGAGTATCAAGAACTAGTTCTAAAACTCTGCTATTGGATTTCTGGCTATCTAGGTGAATCTAGGACTCTATCTAAACTTGATAGATATTTTAAAACTTGAAATTATTTCTAAGGTTTTATAAATAAAAAAAGCAGGAAGTATGGGTGATATTAAAATAACACTGCCAAAATTTTGGGGAGTTTTACAGAGGTGGTAGCTGTTGAGATAGATGCTGTGTGAAGCATTCCTATGGCATAATGCTGCATAAATTGCCTTGCCTGTTGGTCAGTGGGCTGATTTTCCAAATGTTCAGGAAAACAGAAAAATTGAGTTGGTCACTTTCAAGGCAGCACGATTTATGTCTGATAGCTACTACTGAACTAATAGAAGTTAGATGTGGCTTCGTACCCAAATTCAGAAGCAGTCTTGATTAGATCCTCAGTGGGAAGTGAAACTTAAAACATCTTTGCCCAGCTGATCGCTTGTTCTACGCAACGTTGTTGAGCAATGTTCTTCATGCTTTTGACATTTCTCTGCCAAAGAAATGATTGGCACTAGATATTGGTGTCCAGTATTATGTCTGAATCAAGCTTCATGTTCTCAGTTGTGTGGCCAACTTTATAATTTAGAAACCACGTGAATGCCGCATTGAAACTATATCATGAAATGATTTGTAAATAGTGTCTTTAAGATGCCTGGGATATTTAAAGGGAGATTTTTCATAGTCATTTAATACTTTAAAACCTTAATTACATTGAAAAGATTAAAATTTCTGGTTTAAAATGTTGGTTTTTTATTTCCTTGTGTAGCTATGTAGGAAACCTCTCCAGAGATGTGACTGAAGTTCTTATACTTCAGTTATTCAGCCAGATTGGACCATGCAAAAGCTGTAAAATGATAACAGAGGTAAGGCCTTCCACATCCACACGGGTAGCAAATATAATGTAACTTAAAGTTGTGGAAAATAAGTGGAGTTGGGGGCTTCTTTTGACATTACCGGTAGTGGTTTTTTTAGGTTGATTGTGTTTGGCTTTAGGGATAACTGTGTACAGTCCTGTACTTCTACCTGTAGCCCTGACATAGCTTTTACTAGCTGATGATGAGATTCCACTTTATTTAAAAGTTTATAACCCCCTCTTTTCAGAACCAGGTTGTTCTGATAATTAGAAACCGTATTGTTTCAAGTATTATTTCTGGCTATTTTGTACATTTTTCACTTTATTTGAACATAAGCCTCAGTAATTCTTTTCCCTCTTGAATAAATGCTTCTTCACTATGGAAGAAAAGTGAAAAAAATCCTTCAAAATAAGTTTTGCTCTTCCTGAGCTGCTTCTTTGCCAGCACAAATAGCTCTTGTCTGCACCTGTCTGTTCTTAAATTAATTTTTTCTTGAAACAAAGTGTCAAAATTTCCATAGTATTCCAGATAAGGTCTTTTGTACAAAGTGTTGGTAAGTATTAATACTTCCTTCTCTCCATTGTAAATACTCTGATACGTTTAGGATTGGTAGCCTTGTCGGTGATCTTGTTGATACATCCTAGGCAATTTCTTGCTCCTTAATATTTTTCCTTCCTTCCACAATTATAACTGATAGACTTCGAGCAGGCAGGGACTAATTGGAACTTTTGCTAGGTTTAATCATGGTTCTTCAACTCTGGTTTTCTGTATGCTCTTCCTACTTTTTACTATTTCTTGTACATCGTACTAACTTGTAATTACAGATTTCCTGAGTACAGTCATATTATTTTTTTTTGTCAGGATCATTAATGAAAGTATTAAAAGGCAAGTCTTGTGACCAGACTTCTTAAGGAACACTACTACTAACTCCTCTGTGATCTTCTTTTCCTTTCAAAATGACACATTGCTGCTTTGGTTTTTAGCTGCTTATTATCCACCTGATGCTTGTTCAGTCACTCTCATCTTTGTCTTAACTAATAATTTCCTATGTGGCACTGAAGTGAAGATAAGAGCTCTGCCACATTGTCTGTAAGTTTGTTGGAGAAAGGTAACAAAACAGAAGGATTCAGAAGCACAATTAATAGTTTTTCTCATAAGAAAGAGTTTTGATTTTCATATGCTCTTCAGAAATAAGGTACTGCTGCTTCAACCTTTGGCTGATTGAGAGATGTTAGCATCTGTTTGATTTCTTGAGAACCAGATGAGAAATTCCAGCACTCATTTTACATTGATTTGGGCTTTTGTGCTTTTAAGATTTTTACATAACCATAGAAATAACAAGTGAGACATCTTTATGAAAGAAGTAGATAAACAAAAAACTACTTGCAGCTATATTGGGGTGATACAGAGTTGAACGCACTGGGCTGACCTTAGCACCTGTCACCAAGCAGTCAGCAAGTGCAGGTTGGATTCTAGTCTGGAACTGGCCTGTAGCTACGGTGCTTTTCACTGCCAAAGTAGCTGTCCATACTCTTCATCCTTCTAATCGGTGTATTGTAAACTTTTCATAGGCACTGAGTTATGTTTAAGTGGTTCTTACCTGTCCATTGTTACTGCCACCATCAGTCAAGTTTTATACCTGAACGTTTTCAAAACTGTTGTGATTCCCCCCGCCCCCCCTTTAGCCAGGTGTATCAGCTGTTTGCTCACTCTCCCTTTTTCATTTGTAGAATGCGACATGAACATGTCGAGTGTTTAGAGATTTCAAGCGTTTATTTTGGGGGTATATAATACTCAGGGTGGCGTGACTAGCATTTACAGGTACCTTGAACACCTAAAGATCTGGGCATTTGTGAAAGGGGCTCTTCTCCTGTTCAGACAAGTTCTTAGTGCTAAAGAAGACCTGACAATCTAAAAGTAAAATTGCACTTCGGTTGAAGCATAAACTGCGCTAAATCCGCTAAGGTCTTAAATAGGTTTCCCAAATCTTGTTTTTGTTGCAGCAGGACAGTAGTATGGGAAGAGGAGTGAATTAAGGCTTACTGTTTGGGGGCATCTGAAGTGAATGTGCATTTAGAGCACTTCATGGCTCCTGTGACTTAAACTTTTTTTTTATGGTCTTGGGTGTGTTTTCTCTCGTCTGTTCATTTTGCATCAGAGACACCTAGTACTGATAGTGTTTAGAAGGATGACTTCAGACTACTTGATCGTTTTAGGTGTATAAAGGCCTTGTGATCTGTTCAGCTGTTAAATCTTAATAGCATTCCTTGTTCAGGTGCAAACAGAACTATGTTTAAAGATGTACAATCCAGCTTTACGGGGCAGAATTAGAATTTCTTTGCCCCCATAAGCGTGTATGAATTTTCAGAAGTTAAATGGTAGAACTGCTAAAGGCCTACTGTTATCTTGTGTTAGAGCTGTGCTCTACCTGACACTGGGGGAGGTTGATACACAGGAATGCTGATGCCAGAGCAGTTTCTTTACATGCTTGTCCATGCAAGAAATAATTTGTTTAGTTTAATATTAGTGTTTATCATCTTTTAGTCCATGTACATGCAGAGTAGTTAATGTAGATGTTTTGGTGTAAGGCTTTGTTTTTTGTACTTATTACATCTTCTAGACAGATTAAATCCAGTGTTAAAGTTGGCATTCTAATCATCATTTCCACTTGATCGGCTTTTCTGAAGACTTACATTCTTTGAACTTAATAGTCTGGTACATTTAATATTGCAGTGAGCTTTGTTTGTCAGTTAGTATTTTTAAAGGTAATTTGATAGGCCATCCTGCAAAACCAGGTTATACCCAAGATTTAACAGAGTAACAGTTGGTTAGTATCTTTTTCCCTCAGTCTAACTATTTTGAGTCCTTTTAAAGGGGTATTTCCCAGTTGCTGTGTATAACATTTTTCACTTGAGACTGAGAACGTGCAACTTCTAGGTTGCTGTCTGCTAGTGATTTTCGGGCAAATAAAAGGAAAGACTTCTTAAGTAGGAAGAGAGAGAGAATTGATGAAAACGTATTGGGGGAGCAAACCTTTCAGGCTTTGAATATATATATATATGAGGCAGAAGACCATTTTTGTCCTTCTCTCCATTCTTCCCTGTTTTTTCCCCTCTTCCATCCAGTCTGCAGATCACTTTTCTGGTAGTTAAATTATTTTTAGTTAGTAAACTTAAAGTACTGAGCCCTCGTACAAAGTAAACTATACTTCAGTAATTGCTAGACATTTAATAAAAAGTCCATCTTAATTCTTGCATTTAAGTGTAATGTCAAAGGCTATTTCATAAATCTAATGCAAATCATTCTTAAAGTTTCTAGCTATAAGTAATATATTTTCCTGGATTTTCTTCTCAGCAACCCGATAGCAGAAGGGTCAACTCTTCTGTTGGATTTTCTGTTTTGCAGCATACAAGCAATGACCCTTATTGCTTTGTGGAATTTTATGAACACAGAGATGCAGCTGCTGCATTAGCTGCTATGAATGGGAGAAAAATTTTGGGAAAGGTAAGTTGCTTACATTGTAATCTTAGATTTAAAGAATATAGGTTTGTGTAAAAAAATATCAGTAAAACTGTGAGGCATTCATTTTGTTGAAGATGTTTACCAAGGTTAACTGTTGTTAGAATAATATTTTAAAAGTATTGATTTAGAAAAGTAAGTCTTGCTTAGGAAACATTATTTGTGATGTTCTAATTATGACGGTGTGTTATATTGAATGATGATTTGTAAACATTGACAGTTGTAACCCACCCTTGAATGAACTTTTAAAATGTAAGAATTTTGTGAATTTATACTAAATCTTATACTTATTTTCAGGAGGTCAAAGTAAACTGGGCAACAACACCAAGTAGCCAGAAAAAAGATACATCCAGTAAGTAAAGTAATGCCACAGTATCACTTGTACACAAACGCTTCACAACATGGTAATAATTTGTCATATTTATGCCATTTAAACGTAACTTTTCTCCTTCCCATCTTGTGTTCAATAGAATTTTGCAAACTAATTCTTCTGTTTCTGCTTTACAACTGGGGAAACTGGAGTGGACAGATTAAATTGCTGCTGCTCATCAAATGGAATCCTGGGCGTTCCTGGTTCCCAGTGCTGTGTGCAGAGCATCACTTTCTCAGGAGTTGAAATTTTAGATAGCAGTTAAATATTTGATTAGTAAATTATTTATTTTCAGATCACTTCCATGTGTTCGTTGGGGATTTAAGTCCAGAAATAACAACAGAAGATATCAAGTCAGCATTTGCTCCTTTTGGTAAAATATCGTAAGTATCATCATAAACATTTCTAATATCAGTTAGAAAATATGACAGTCAAAATTTGTTTGAGTTGAAATGTTATTTCTTATCTTTTTAGATCATTTTTCTGATGTTAATTTCCTTATGTTGGGTGGGCAGTAAAGGGGGGTTATTATTTCATCTCAGTATCTATCATGATTGTAAATACAGTAATGTAATTGTGCTCTGGTTTTGCTGAAAGCAATGTACTTTTAACCTAATTTAATGCTAATGTCCTTCAACTTTTGATTAAAATTTAATTACTGTTTCTAAGTGTGACTTTTTGTTGTTCCAAATGTGTACAGAGTAGTGACTTGACAATTGGTATATGTTGCATCCTCAATGTATTTTGTATGCATTCATACTGCGTTTCATAGGCAGTATAGAAAACTGGGCAATTATATTCTAATTTTACGAAGCAGCTAGTTGAATAACTTCTGAACGTTTTGAAAAATAGCTAATACTTATGAGAATGAAATCTACTTTTTTGGATGATAAGAGGGGATGAATTAAGATTATAATATCTAAATGAAAGAATGGTGGATTTACAATATGTGCACATTTCTGCCAGTTTCTTTAAACTTCTCATAGATAATTCAGGTGATGCTAAATCACCTGGTGTTTTAATTGAACACATTTAACATTACAAGAATCCTTGTGAGTGCTAATGTATGTCCTTAAGGGTACTACTACACAAAAGTCTGTTAATCTTCTATCAGTTTATCTTTGTAAAAATCTTTCAAAGTTGCACATGAACGTTTTTGTACTACTTTACAGGAATATATTTCTAAGAACAAAATTCTTATTTTTCTCTTGTTCTGTACGCATATTTTTAAATGAATCATAAATCTTATTTCTTACCTCTGCTATTTTGTTTACTTTGCTTTTTGTCTCTTAATGTGGTAAGTAGTACTGTTTTAAAAATCAATTTAAAGAGAATAATTCAGGTTTCTGTTTCTCAATCTATATTTATACCTGAGACCTGCAGTTTTTCTAAAGTCCAAGTCACAATTAAAAGTAATAGCATTCTGGTTATTTTGCAGAATTGCTCATAAGAATGGACAGGATCTTGAAGGCTAACTGCAAGGAACTGTGCACACTGGAACTCAGTTGTAGATTTTTTCTCA
>NW_009626710.1:0-12482 GCF_000690535.1 Cariama cristata
TCCAGGTAGACCACATCCACAGCCTTTTCAAAGGATACAACTTATTTTGTTTAAAATAGATGTGAAAATCAGAGCCATACAGCAACTGTCATTGGAAGAAGCCTGTTGTGATCATCCAGTCCAACGACCTGCTCAAAAGCAGGTTTAGTTCACTTGGGGTTTTTTAATATCTCCAATAATGGAGACTTCATCACCTCTGGGAAACCTGATCTAGTGTCTAACCACCCTCACAGTGTCCAAGAAGTCTTCTGATGTTTAAATGGAATTTCTTGTATTTCAACTTGTGCCTCTTGTACTTTCCGTCCTTTCACTGACTACCCCTGAGAAGAGTCTGGCTCTGTCTCCTTTACACTTTTCCATCAGGTATTTACACACATCTAAGATTCCCCTCGGAGCCTTTTCTTCTCCAGGCTGAATAGTCACAGCTCATTCAGCCTGTCTTGTCTGTCAGATGTTCCAATCTTTCATTATCTTTGTGGCCCTTCACTAGGCTCACTCCAGTACATCCGTGTGTCTCATACTGAGTAGCCCAGAAATGGACACAGCCCTCCTGATGGGGTCCCACCAGGCTGAGTAAAGAGGAAGGATCATCTTCCTCAACCCATTGGCAATGCTCTTCCTCTCGGAGCCCAGAAGGCTCTCAAGTCTTCTTTGCCGCAAGCACATATTGGTGGCTCATGTCAAACTGGTGTCTACCAGGACCCACCAGGCCTCTTCTGCAAAGTTGTTTTCCAGTCACTAAGACCCCAGCCTGTACTGGCGCATGGGGTTATTCCTCCACAGGTGCAGCACTTTGTGTTTCTCTTTGAACTTCACAAGGTTCTTGTTCGCTCATTTCTCCAGCTTGTTTCAGTCCCCTTGAATGGCAACACAACCATCTGGTCTCTCAGCTACTCCCCCCAACTTTTACCATCTGCAAACTGGTTAAGAGCACACCCTACCCTATTGTCCAGACCACCAAATGAAAATGTTAAACAGAACTGGCTCCAGTATCAGCCCCAGGGATGTACCAATAGCGACTGGCCTCCAGTCATCTATACATAGAAGGCTATTGGGTTGGATAAACACTATTTCCCCTTCACAAACCCATGTTGACTATTCCCAAACACTTTCTTCTCCTTCATGTGTTTCAGAAGTGGTTTTCAGGAAGATTTGCTCCATCACCTTCCCAGGGATTGAGGTGAGGCTGAGTAGCCTGTAGTTCTTGGAAGACACCAAGTACCTTGGCCTTTTCCATGTCCTCTGTCACAATGTTCACTGCCCCATTCAGCAGCATGCCCACATTCTCCCTAGTCCCAGCTGTGCTGCCAGTGTACTTGTTTCTTACTGCCCTTCATGTCTCAGAAGATTCAGACTCATATGGGTTTTGGTTTCCCTAGCCCCACCCATGCATAGAACAGTTGAGATTGGAAGAGACCTTTATGATCATTGAGTCCAACCGTAAACTTAACACTGCCAAGTCCACCACTAAATCATGTCCCTAAGCACCACGTCTACACACCTTTTAAATGTCTCCAGGGATGGGGACTTAGCTACTTCCCTGGGTAGCCTGTCCAATGCTTGACAAACCTTTTGGTGAAGAAATTCTTCCTAATACTCCACCTAAACCTCCCCCTGTGGAACCTGAGGCCATTTCCTCTCATCCTATCACTCGTTACTGGGGAGCAGAGACCAACCCCCACCTCGCTACAACCTCCTTTCAGGTAGTTGTAGAGAGCGATCAGGTCTCCCCTCAGCCTCCTCTTCTCCAGACTGAACAACCCCAGCTCCCTCAGCCGCTCCCCATCAGACTTGTGCTCCAGGCCCTTCACCAGCTTCGTTGCCCTTCTCTGGACACGCTCCAGCACCTCAATGTCTGTCTTGTAGTGACAGGTCCAAAACTGAACACAGCACTCGAGGTGCGGCCTCACTAGTGCCCAATACAGGGGGACGATCACTGCCCTGGTCCTGCTGGCCACACTGTGTCTGATAACAAGATGCTCATGTTCACAGTCACAGTCATGCTCAGACCATCTCTCCATATTCCTCCCAGGCCACACAACCCTGCTTCCACCTCTTCATTTTATGCTTGAGTTTCATCAGTAGCTCCCTGTTAAGCCACACAGGCCTGAAAATTATCTAATTTCCAAATGTTTTCACAATATTTCTTCCAGAAACACTACAAAATTCTTCCATTTGAAACTAAATGCATTTTCCCTTTGCTTCTCACTTATTAAAACTTTTCTTACAAGGGTGAAAATCTACAGGAAGGAAAAATAGTACGGTCCAGATGCAGGCATATGGAAACAATCTGTCCTGACAGTTACAACCTACGATAGGCTTCCCATTTCCCCCCCTCCTATGGCGCATATTATTCTTTTTTCACTAGACCTCTACAATATGTGTTCATGCTTCATGGTAACATCACAGTTCTGCTGAGACAGTAACAGGGTCCGCAACTACTTGAGGATATAATGCTTTTAAAATAAAAGTTTCTTTAAGCATACATGTGACATTTACAGAAAGACTTCTATTGCATTCATTTGGGATGCTTTGCCATTTAAAACACCATCTCAGACTTGTACCTCACGATTATTACACATAGAGTACATAGATATGTACATGATGATATTTCTGAAATTCATCTGTGATTAATACAGTAGCTGGCACAGCCTTTTTAGCCACCCACATTTTTAGTTATTTTTGATTCAGCATCCAAAAAAATGGAACATATGGAAGAACACATCCTCCTAGAATGTATATGGACCAACTACTTGTGTTATATTTATTGAACTAACTGAGAATAATTGCAGTTCTTCCATCTTGATAGAAGCAATGAAGACAAGTATCAACAGTCTAAGATTAGACTCAGCATAACACATTCATCCACACTGATGCTGCTGCCTGGCTGAACACAAGCCACAGTGATAAGTTAATAGCAATATTATTGGTAATTGTGGAACATCTGGCAAGTAAGTATATTTTGTTAATCTCCTTATAACAGTAAATATTTGTTTTCTGTCACAACTTTACAGTCCTTACACAAAAAAAGATACTTAAGGATTGTATCTTCATGTTTAACATCTAGTTCAGAAAGAATTAGTCGAATTGTACATAACAGATAATCACGGAAGAATGATGTCATCAAGGATTTTCTGTCAGGTCAGAGGTTTGATTTAAGAGGCTTTAATGTCTGTCTTAATTTCCAGTACCACTGTTTGTTGGCATGCTGTTTGCCTTGAAATCTGTGCCAGAAATTGATTTAAGCTTATTTTCCCAACCTACTAGCTATCTTGATAGTTTCAGTAGTTATAATATTTCATTGTAACAACATGTTGTAAAACCTATATCTACAGAAGAATTTTTTGCCTGTACTGTTACATCATAAAGAAGCAGAAGGAGCATGTTCTCTTTCTCCCAGCCAGCTTAAGCCAGAACTGCACAGAATAATAGCCTGCCACCATTTAAATTATGATAAACAATATCTTTGTCCTCTAGATCTTCAGAAGCTTTTTGGCACAGAGGTCATCACAGTTCAGCTAAACAGGCATTCAAAGTTCTTCTAAGTTTGTACACTTATTCTCATACCTGTAAGCACTGTAAGCAGTCATAATTAAGGTATAAGGCATGGTTATCACATGCTGAAGCAGATATCTTCCCCCAAATCTAAATGCCTGCCTAGATTGTTGCTGCTACATTCATTCACCCCTACATGTGTCCTTCATAAGTCATCCTTACCACAAACCAAGGAGATAAAAAACCCAAATTCTCTACAGCCGTCCCAAACCTGCAAATGCCCACACCTATAAATAAATGCATACTGTAATTACTATAGCCAATGTTTCCAGGGCAGATACCTTTCCTGACCATTCTCATTTTGGAGGGTGACACTTTTAAGAATACCAATTTTCAATCAGTGCATACTACCTGACACCTGAGGCTCCTTCAATGTACTATCAACTGAGCATCCAAAAACAATCCTGGTGTCAAATTCACAAGTGACTTTCAGCTGTAAGTCTTCGGGGCAATCACCAGCTTCTGCAGGTTCAAGTTACTTTTGACAGTTAAGATTTAGGATTCCGCATCACTTAAGTGTTTAAAACTATTAGCTCTGCATAACCAGCCAGATTCACAAAATGCTACTGGGACATTACCTCCAATATGATTTTGATCTGGTCACGCAGTCACCACTAGTTTCTTACTAATAAGACAGAAGCAGACTTACCTAATTCTTCTTCAGCCATAGCATCACTGCCGCTTTTCAGCACACATTTTCACAGGAGAACCAACTTTCACTAAAAATAAACTTAACTGAAGACTCAGGTATAGCAGTGTGGGCACACGAATTGGGTTTCACCTGCAAAGAAAATCCCTCTAGGCCATCTGGAACAGTACTACAAGGGTGGAATACTTAAAGGTGAATCCTCTGTTGTCTGAAGAATTATTTCAGATTTAAATCTGCCTTCAGATTTATGGCATGCAGTGCTGCCTCTCTGGGGATTTCCCTGCAGTTTAGTCAGAGAGCTTCCTAGATACTTTGAAGGGTGGTGATGGTTTTTTTGCTTGAGGATGTTCAAGTTGCTGCTAGCATCTTAACTCTGTCACAAAGCATCACCTTGTATAGCAATGTGAGGTGTCAGTGATGGTGGGGTACCACTTACATTAGATTCTCCCTACGAAAAAATTCAAGCTATTAGTAAGAAACCAGCATTTTTAATGCTCCTGTTATTATCCATGGGGTCCAAGACACAGGTATAAAGAAAGGGCCTCAAGGAACAGTATAGAAAGTGATATAAGAGAAGAGATTAGGAACAAGAAAGGCTTTTGAATTAGAAGGATCCTACTTGGGAGAGATGGCATCAGCCTAACTATACCCAGCCTTCTGACACTGAAGATTCACTTAAAGGTAGTAACAGAATTTTAAAACTGAAAAGTGGAAGCCAACATTAAAAAAAGAAAGCAGAGAGGCAAGGAACATACAAAACTACAAGACTGTAAGACAAACCAAATGGCATTTTTAGATGCAGCAGGTTAAAAGCTTAGGCTCTACTAATTAAGAACTTTTCAAATACCTCTAGAAAAAGGAAGCCTGAAATACAATTTGTAAGGTCAACAGACAACCAAGATATAAAAATTGCTCAGAGTAGAGACAGTCTTTGCAGAAAACAAATTATTTTCATCACTGAACACTTTAGAGCCAGGAAGGCTCCAATCTTTGAGCCACTCTTGACAGCATCAATGTGACAAAAGTCAGCTTTCACATGCAGGGATGTTAACAAGCTGGGCACCACAACTATCCCTTTGTTGTTCAACACATTCACAGATGACTACAAATGGGTGACCAGTGACAAAGTTTACAGGCAATAAAAACACTTAGTATAACTCACAACTAAATCTGACTGACAGAGAAGATGAATGAACACTTTCCAAAGCATTTTTTTATCACAAGGATCTGGGATCTGCCAATGATTTTACGTTCACAGAGCAGATTTAAAAACAGAAAATATTTTTTTCCTCCAAATAGTTCATGATTATACTATGGAATCCAATGTCAAACTACATTGCAGAAGAAAAAAAAAAATGAGTTAAAAGGTGAATTAGAATCACAGAGGTCAGTTTACTGCATACTTACTATCAACACTCATTCAGATAGTGTCTGAAAGACTTTTTTTAATTGCTTATTATTTGTAAATGGGATATAATCAAGATAGGAGAACTCAGCACTTCCACTGCTCTTACATTTTTCCCTAAGTATGTGCTCAAAGCTGCTTTTGGAGAGAGGGCTAGTTGAGCCTTTCATCTGACCTAACACAGCAATGCTTTTGTTCTTACCTTTAGGAACACTTCTCTATCTCAGTCCAGGTCATGAATAGACAGAATAGGAGGTGACAGTCCTGGACCTGAATCTCAAATAGTAAGGACTATCACACGCCCAATTCCCTTCAAAAGAGCTTTGATAACCTGCTGTGCTGGAAGCCTTGCCCAAGGGGAATGTGGGTACAGAACAGAGGAGTGGAAACAGCAGTTTGACCCAAAAAGCTAGTTCCTTTTACGGTAACTTACCATGTGCTACATAATTGTGGACATAAATGCAGCATGTGTTTCAATCCTCTCCTGGCCATATTTAACTTCATTCTTCAAAGACCCACTTCTGTTTCTCCAATAGTGAAGAAAGCTGAATCATGTTTCTAAAAAAGAAATCCCTATTTATTGCTCCTTTTGTTTCATCGCCATCCAGTTTTCTATCCTTATCCACAACCTCGTATGAAAGAGGCAGAAACATAATTGATAGACTAGAGACGAGTTAAAACATACTGGGGTTTTCTATAAGCAGACAGTAGACCAAGGGAAGACATTTCTTTCTTCTCACCTCTTCTCAGGAATATAAATCCAAGACTTTCAGAAGTTTTAGGAAATAAATTACTCTTTCATTTTTAAAACCTGTTCTAAATTCATCCATACCTTCAATCATGTTATATGGGCCAGGGTATGCTATAGAAAAAAATGTCAGCCTCACTATTTTAAAATATTTTCAGGATTATGCAAGTAATGTATCATGTCACAAAAAATTAGAAAGCCTCTTTAAACAGCTAAAATTAATTTTCTTTGAGTTTAGTACTGATACTAAAGACAGACTGGGGGAGAAACCAAAAAAGGGAGGTAAAAGACGACATTAAACCATATTTCAAAGAAAAAAGTTAATTTTTAGTCTCTCTTTTTTTACGTTGTCATTTATGGTTATTTTACCAAACAATTTAATAGCTGTGAAATATTTAGCATATTCCCTAAGAAATTATTTGTCATATAGACTTCTACCTCTATGGTTTAATTTGCTTTCAATAATGCTTCCTTAACTAACAGCCCCATTATGGCCTAACACTGGAGTGGTCCAAGTCATTGTTAATAATACAGTGGAAATCACTAGATTACACCACCTTTAGAGAAGAAACAGCTAAATTTAACTGTGCAATAAAGATAAATCTTTGTACCAAGGAACGCCTTTCTAATAATTGAGAGAAATAGCAAATGTCAGGAAGATAAAAAAATATTAAGAGGTAACACTTGATTCAGCCAAATTTCAGAATGAAGTTACCTGCAAATGCTCCAGAACAAGTCATTACTGAAAATAATTAAAAAAACAAACTTACTCAGCTTTCTGATTGTGTACCTTTCTGCCAAAACAGCCATTATTCCATTGCATTTTCCCAACAGTTCTTACAACATATTGCAAATACTGCCCTGGATTTGGTGAAAAAATACCTGGCCTTGCTGGAACATGGTGGGAGGGAAAAAATGTCCTGTACCCTAAAGATATTTTGACCTCCCAGATGAAAAATAGTGCGACAGTGATGACCAGTTCCCAAAATGTTGACATATTACAAGACAACATTAAAGAAAATTAGAACAGCATACAAGAGAACATTTTGAACTGCAAAAGCAGCAATTCATTCAGAGTTTGTGGATAATTGATGTCATCACACAAGGCTGAAACACTGCACATGGATCTGACTAACCGCATTCAAGAAATCCTGGAACAAAATTTGAGAAGAGGGACCATGGCAACAGAGAGTTTATAACAGGAGATTAAAGCAAGCTGGTTTTTGTAGTCTAGTAAACAAAGGTGGAAAAGGGACTGCTGCCTATAAATAGGTCAGGGTAGTAAACATCACCAAAGAGTGCTATTTCAGATAGAAGGCAGTTCTGGAACAGGAATAAATGGATGAGAACCGACTGTGAATAAATTTAGATCAGAAATCAGAAGAAGCTATCCAATCATTAAGCCTGGCACATCAGTGGACTGCAGAGTCAAGAGGGAAACCCACCTACTTTAGGATGCAGGTTGGTCAGCTGATGACATTAAGCAGGCTTGTGACAGCAGGAGATTGACACAGTGAACCAGTAGTACTTTTTTTTTTCCTAAAACTTGTATGTTCTTAGTAGCTGACTACTTGCACACCTTTCTTCCAGATCAAGAAGTGATCCTCCCCGCTGGCCTCCTAGACTGCTGAAGCAATGAAAACCTCCCATTTCCTCTCCAAAGGCCAAGCAAATAATTTTAGAGAAGGACATGTACTCACAACATGCAGCTTCTCACACCTTTCCAATTCCACAGTAGGGCTGCAAAGAGAGGAGCTGGATCACCATGTGCCATGGAATATGGTTCAGTCCCCTTGTATAGTATGAAGTAACAGAGGAGAGTCACAGAAGATCAGTGACAAATGCTATCACACTCTACCCTCTGCGGCTCTAGAGCTGTAGAGTGATTAGGCAAATCAGACGGTGAATTCTAGCTGCAAAGTGCATCAGCTTAGACTTTTTAAGAAAGAAGGGAATTGGTGATATCACCAAGTGATTACTTCTAGTCTCTAGGGATCCTCATTTCTGAATGAGAGCCTACGCTCTAATTTGTAAGCAGGTGGTAATGCTCTCTCCCTGCACTTTGGGCACACCAAAGGCCAGTGCACGCAGACAACAAAATGCCAGCAAGCACTGCTAAGAAACTACGGGCAGTCAGCGCTGCTAGCTTAGCGCTGCGCTAATGTGGTCCCACTGGGCCTGAGCAGCTTCTGGTACGTTTATCTGCACCATCAAGTTGTCTTTGGTTTCTCCACTTCATCTCAGTATTGGGTCTACAGCGGTAGCCTTGACAAGACAACTTAACCATATTCTCTCACCCTCCTTGGCCTTCACTTTGGACAGTTTGGCTGCCATCTCTTGGGAAGGGGCAGGCGGGAGGAGGAGTAGGAGGTGAAATCAAATACAGATAGCAAGTTGTTTGCGAGAGCACCCTCCCCCCCCGGCCCAGTAACACTCACTTCCTTTGGCAGAAGGCGCTATAATCCTTCATGACATGCAGAACAAAGCTTTTCTTTTTTTTGCTGCACTTTCAGATTGCCATTGACAACAGCATTGCAGTAGTAGCATGTATTGAGCATAATCAGTACTAATTATTAGTATTGCCTTCATCAAACTCTTTCCATTGCTGCACCACATCACATACCCATCTGTTACTGCAACAGAAGAGACACCAAGAAGCAGGAGCAACAGTTTTTCCTTCTGTAATCTGAAGGAACTCTCCCCTATGGAGATAACGTGTTCCTGAATGTCTCTTACTCTAGTACTAGACTATAAACCTAACATCAGCAAAGAAGAAAGTACATAAAACTGTTAAGAGTATTAAAGTAGTATGCACTAAATTATCATCAGTGACCTCACACCAGACTATTAAACGAAAGCAGCATGTAAACTGACCCATTAACACATTCCTAACAGATGGTTCAGAGATAATTTTGTTGAGAGAACCTATGTAGCTTTCTCAAAGATGGAGGTTAATACATACTGCTTTTTACCATATGGGCCTTAAAAAGGAATTGAAAGTTAAACCATTGTGTCACTCAAAGACAGATAGTGAGGAGAAATAAAGTTTATTTCAAGAGGTATCTTATAGTAATTAATACTAATTTTCTAATAACTACATTAGATTTTAAATTTTTATATTACATGCTTATACTTTAAACCATTTCTTAAGAGCTCACACTGAGGCTGTGTGCCTACTGAGTGTAGAAAATATTGTGCAAATATTAAGACATCCCACAAGCCTTGGGAGAAGTGTATTTTGTTTATAGCATTTCCTATGTAGCTGCATAGTTACTTTTTCAATATCCCAAATAATAAGCTTTTATTAGAAGCCCATCTTTCATGTAACATAGCTCAAACTAGGAACATGAGAACTATCATTTAGCCTTGCCAGAATATGTGCATGTATATATATATACACATATGTTCTTCTTCGACCTGCTTCCTTGTATAGCTACCAAAAACATAGTGACTCATTTTCTTAGACATGCTCACCAACTCACCTCTGGTTTTTGATACAAAACTTTGTTAGTTTTGTCCTAAATGCTCAGTACAACAGCAATACAACACTTAACTTGCACAGCATACCCCATCACAAGATCATCTAAACAAGAAGAGGTTCTCCAAGCTTAGATGTCCTTAATGGATGCCCTTTGAAGTATCAGAGTTACAACAGGCTATTCTATTTCTTCAACTGAAGTGACTCCCACATGGTAAACAGACATGGGGAAGATGAGGAAGCAAAGGCAGTGCTTTGTACTGCACCCAGGAGGACCTCTACTGGTTGCCTTGGCTGACCAGGGTTACTCCAAAATGGACCTGGTGTGTTCTGCACACCAAAGCTACCACAGCAGAAACCCACACCACTGAGATGCTTCCTGGCATCACAGGATCTTGACCCAGAGCCGAGATTGAAGCTTTGGACTCTTTTTGCTTAAAGACATGCTTTTTCTCATCACTAAGACAAGACTGAAGCTTCTTTGAGCTAAGCTTTATATCAAGATCCTAAATTTCCAGACAGCTGCCACCCCACACCCAGCCTAATGGCTCTTCAGGTTATGTGAACCTCTATCCCCAACAAGACAATATCAGCCTACACTAGCTTTCATCTGCATCCTTAAGTTAATCAAGCGTGAAACACTGCATTTCAATGCTTTATGAAAAGTTTCCTGAACTTTTATGAACCCCCTGCTAGGGTCCAGAAGAGCTCTGCAGTAGAGCTATTCTTGGGTTTTGGTCTTGAGAGGAATTCAGCAACAAACAGCCTGCAGATGAGCTCATTTTACCTTAACCCTACCAGCCCCATACGTGTGAAAATTTCAGGGCAAAAGGTAATTCAACAGAAAAATAAGCAGCCACTCTCTACTCAACAGATCTTTCTTTCAAGGGTGCATGACTGCATTCACACCTGTGTGATCCCACTGGATTTTAGACTAAGCCAAGAAACCCAGTGTTCACAAACACTGTTGCCTCACACCGAGGTATGGCAAAATCTCTTCAATGTCTGCTGTGTTCTTGTCTATTTTTACCTACTACTGATTCACAGCACAAAGCAAATTCTGTGCTCCTCTCTCACCCCCTGACAGATTTCAGCTGCTACTGGGCAGTGGACATTCCCCAAAGGACAGCATTACCCGTGAGCCCCACCACAGAAGTGCCAGTGGGAAAACCTGGCACCTTGTACCCCACAGGTTGCTCTCATTCTTTGGACAAATCCCTCTTTGCTGTCAAAATATGAAGAGACAAGAATGGGCCTTCTTATATCCTCCTCTCTGCTAGTCACAGCTCAGTGGCAAAGTCCTTGGGGTAACAGTAACAATAAAGAAGCAATTCTTTAGGTACACCAGGTATCAGCTACACAGCTATCTAACTGGGGGGTGTCCCAAGTTAAGCTTTCCTACCACCAGTTGAAGTTGTAGCCCCAGGCACTATGACAGAACTGCAGTCAAACACTTACTTACCTAGAAATATACTGACCACTGACCAGGCTCAAGCACCCCATAGTGGACACGCTCTGGAGACCAGAAATCAGAGTTTACCAGCATAACAATGTTCTTTCCCAGCTGGTTAAAATCATAGCTGGGATCAAGCCAGGTTTAATTATGCAGTATAGTAAGAAATAACACCTCAGTAAATATCTTCTTCTTGCAGTCAGAAATAAACTACAACTGGCAACTGCTGCTCTCCTCTCCCCACCAGAAGCACATCAGGAATATAACCTACAGGCACACCTGTTTCAACAGGAGCAGGTAAAGCAAATGCTTTCTTACAGATGGAGATAACAGCGACTCTTTCACTGAGCAACAGCTCCCTAAGGCACACAAAGGTAGAGCTCAAGAGGAAGGCCTGATGTTGCTCTGCGGTGTGACAGAGCAGCCTATCTGGCAAGGGTTGACTACGTCACTCAGACACAGCATGCCCTTCCCTGGGAGTGGGACAAAACCAAAACCCCATCCTACCCCCTTCTCTAGAGAAAGCAAGCAGAGGAACACTCCTCTTACCTGAACTCGGGGAGGAGGTTCGGCCGCAGCCCATAGAAAGCCGCCGAGAGAGTCACTAGCCAGCCAGGTTTGTAATTCCCATTCTCACACTCCAGGTAAGGCGAGGACCACCTGATGTGGTTCTTATCAGCAGTGAAGCTCTCCCACCTCTTCCAGCTGTTCTCCAAAGTTTTGGGGCCCGTGTTTAAGCCCTTCCTGTGCAGATGTGGCCTCCACTTGCGCTTCAAGCTGTGGAACCACTCTGTTTCCACAGAGGAATTGGCCAGGCGGTGAGCTGAGGAGGACAAGTCCTGCAGGAGGACCTGGCTCTCGTGTCTGCTGGCCTGGAGGAAAACCTGGGGGGTGGATGAGAAAGGCTCCGTGCTGAAAGTGATAGCTGCCCTGGAGATGTTGGGGTCCCCCTCCAGGAGGCTCCTGATCAAGGCGCGGTACCACTCCAGGTCCTCCTGCAAGTTCTGCTCCCGTGACTTATTGCTCTGGAGGATCATGTTGAGGAAGTTGGTGGCATGGGTGAGGGTGTCCAGGGCCCCGTGCAGGGAGGGGTGCGAGGTGAAGCGCGACTTGCCGGTGAGGCTGGCCAGCTCGTACCGCCCGGAGCAGTTGCCACGCCGCAGTTCCCGGGAGTCACCCGTATAGAGGAACGAG
>NW_009626711.1:0-3404 GCF_000690535.1 Cariama cristata
CCAAGCCGTGAGCTGCCATAGTTTCATCTCGTGTCCTTTCAATGACTAAACCAAGGCTGGGAAAAGGTAAAGTCTCCTGACAGATGCTTTCTCCAGCAGCTAAGGCAAGGGAAGCTGAGAGCACGGCCAGCAACCCTCTGCCTCAGATTTGCCAGGAGTCACAGCCACATGGGAGCCACAAGAGGAGCAAGAGCCTGCAGAATGTTTGAGTCACAGGGATGCTTGCTTTCTTTAAGTTAAAAAAAAAAAATCTTGAATGATTTACATATGAATTGCTTCTAATGAGGACACACAAGCTCAGTTTTCCAGCAGACTTTCAACAAGGCCAAAATTAAGGATACAATTACATGGCAGAATACGAGACCGAGATCTTCATGGTTTTTATGTCAACAGTGAAGTCAGCCACTGCTGGTGGGTGGGAAGCAGCTCTCTTTAGGGATGTTGAGCTGGTTGATTTTCTGATTACTTCAGAGAATTTTAAAAATAGCAAATTATAATAACAGGCCTACAGACTCTGTAGCAGCTTTCTGATTAATGAGAACCTCAAGATATATGCTAAGTTCTTGTCCATAAGGTATGCTGTTCAGACCTTTTCTAGATGCCATTTTAACCTGTGTCTTCTGAGTCACATTAGTCAAAAGAATTGGCCTGTAATTGAATTATTGCAAATGGTGCATCAGTGAGTTATTTCCTAGGAAAGAGAGTTAAGAAAACCCAACACTGCAATTAATGCTGAAATGGAACCCTTTTGCTTTGGCCTTTCGAAAATTTTTCCGTACGACAGGAGCCAAGTGAGACTGAAAGAGTTTAGAAAATTCTATTAGAAAGTCATCTTCACCCAGAGCTTTCCCAGAGACCAGAGGTTTTATGACTCCTTTTTATTTCTTCCTCTGCTTTGGGACTACCTAACTGTTCCCTAATTTCCTGCAGAATTATAGGTATTTCCAATGTACTTAAGAGACCTCGAGTCTGTTCAGCTGTGCAAATGACTCAGATTAGTTAAAGGATTTTAGAACTGAAAAGAGATGTCCTTAAGGTCCACAGGGTTTGTAGCTGGTGCCACAGATGACCATGCACAGGAATCACATAACACCCTGCGCTTGCTTTCCTTCCTGAACTGTACTGCCAGCAGTTCCCAGACATTTCCTCATGGAAATTGTTTTTCCACCATTTTGTAAGCAAAGGATTCTCCACTTCTGCTTCCCATAGAAATCTAAGTAGGATGCAGTTGTGCATCCAAGTGCCGTTAAGCAAGAAACCCTCAGTCCATTGCTTCTTCATAACCACGCAGCTTGGTAATTTAGAACACTAACATTTAGGACCTGAGCAGATTAATCAACAAAATCATCAGCATAAAGGATTCTTGATGGGATTCAGAGACTCTCCCAAACCGAGGCAAGGAGCCTGGAAAGGTTTTTAAACCCTGTTATGTCTGCAGGCACCACGAGGTGAAGAGCATAGCAAGTTCTGTGATCCACTCCTCCAACCTCCCTTCTATACCGTCATCTTTCAACTCCACTGTGTATCTTGTGGGTACTTTGGGCCATCCACACTCTACGGATGAAGAGCAGGCCTTGCTGTACCTGCTAGTGGGCTGAAATACAGTCTGCCCATGCCTGACTCATCGAGACCATCCTGGACACACATTAAGGTGGTGAACGTGCCTGGACTTTTCCCTTCAGAGATCTCCAGAACATAGCCTGTGGCCATGCAGTGTAGGTGCCATAAGCTGTGCAGATGGCACACAAGGTTTGAACTCGTGAATGAACTTAGGACCCTTCTTACAGACAGTTGAGCTATACTGTGTGTGAGGACTCTGCCGCTTCGCAACGTGGCTGAAGGAGGCTACCATTGCCTTAACGCTTTCCAAGTAGTGCCCTCCAGGGATAGTATTTCATGCAATCCATGAAACATCCAAGTGATATTTCAATTTGGCCTATACAGTGTGCTTATCTTCTGCCCGACAAAATCAAAAGATCAGAAGTAGAGGGGAATAGGGAAAAAAAATGGCACAGAAAGGAAAAATTCAAATGAGCATAAAAGAGATGGCAAGTCAGAGCGCCACAAATGCAAAATGCTAATATGCAATGTCATTAAAGCCTTGATCCTGTGAAATGTGTAGGGCACGCATGGGGGTCTGTTTTACTTGCAAGGAAAGAAACCAGTCCTTTTTCCAATACATTTATCTTCTAACTTCCTTTTGCTAAAACCACGTTGTTTTTAAATTAATTGCTTTGGGAAAAGGCAAGAGAAATGGGTGCAGTGGAGTTAGAGGAAAAATAAATACTAGTTAAAAAAAAAATGACCCATGCACCCATGGAATATGGTGGAGAACAGGTTTCTGCTCTTCAGCTATCTCTGGAGGCTGAAGGAGAACAAATGGACTGAACTGGTTCTACCCTCCAGAGCAGGTTGCACCAGAAGATCTGCACCCTTTGTCCTTCAAGGTAGAGAGCAAGACACGAGATGTAATCATAATGAGCCAGGCAATCTACATACACCAGTTTTTTTACTTGATCTTTAGGACATGCTGTATTTGGGGAGACTCAAAGTCTGGCATGCCAAAGCTTGGGATTGGACTGGATGCAACCTTTCTGCTGTGGGAGAGGTGGCTGTCAAAAACTATTTCTAGTAGACTCTGCTCTCCACCACTTCTAGCCACTGTCTAGAAACTGGTGAACTGATGCTCATGTCGGCAAGTGGCTTTGCTACTCCTGGTAGACTCATAGTGGGAAACCCCACCAGCTGTAAAAATCCCTTCTCTCTGTCCACCCTCTCCTTCCCCTCTCCTCCTAGAAGTCCTAAAGGCTCAACGTATGTATATCCCACTGGAGTCGGACTGTGGTTTTTGGCTGCACACCCCTGCTCCCTACAGCTGGGCTTTGGTGATCACCCTGCCCTTGGTCTGCCCAGCACACACACAGGCTGAGAGCCTCAAAGGTTCTGTCCACCACAGGACACGTATGTTAATACACCACGCTCGTGTTTAGTTTTAAGAGCAATTCAGACTTGTGTTTGACTGATGGAGCAGCTGTACCTTTTGTTTCCAGGGGACGTATTTCCAGTGTGTCCTAACCGGTTTTCAGTTCCTGTGTTGCAGTATAACAAGCGAAGGCAGATGATCCAGTTCTCAGCGTCTTTGCCTGAAGAGATATAAATCACATCGTAGGTATTATTTCTTCACATGTTGTGTCATTTGCTGAACAATTAAGTGTGTGCTACTGAAGGATTAATGTGAACCAAGGCTATAGAACATAATGCAACTTCATAGCAAGAGAGGACAAGGCAATTCTTTAATACAGCAATGTTATATCATGTAAAACCAGCTGATGTAAAATCAATTCCATGCTACATTGTGTTTTCCCTCTCAGTCCTTTTAAACTTTTTTTAAAAAAAAAAAAGGG
>NW_009626711.1:3435-7823 GCF_000690535.1 Cariama cristata
GACCAACAGTCCATAAATAATCTCTAAATAATGTGTTAAAGACTGATGGTAAGTGGCACTCTCACAAACCCATATTTATATTAAAAAACCTCATATGTGTACATTATATAGACCATCAATTATAACAACTGAAAGTAAAATAAATGTGATGAATATACATCTACTTTACTACCCACTACATCTCATCTTTGTGAGGAAATGCTACTTTTATAAGCTATATAGCTTGGAATAAAGTTAACATAAACAAACTATATGTTTTAGCCTCATGAAAATCTAAATATCTACATGCAAGACATGCAATTACACATAAGTGTATTATAAACTACATATAAACGAGTAATAAACCACTAATTTTAGGTCTTTTCTCTGTGGAGTTCTGTTCATCATGCTTTGGCAGGTAAATGAATAGATTCATCCTTGCAAAATCACACTTCTTTCAATAAATGTGACTCCGGGGTGTGATTTTGGACATCATCTTCATAATCTAGGACAGCTCAACATTAAGACCACTGGAACCCAGAGGGGGTCAAAAAGCAGCCAGCCAGCTCAAAGGGTTTCAGTTTTGGCTATCTCTTTGGTAATTGCTTGAGGGCCAAAGGGTGCTGGTCTCCCCCCAGCTCCCAGAGCGGTACCACAAAGAGCCTGTCTCTCTGGCTCTTGCTTGAGAGGACCGAACAAACCACCCCTCCCTCCCGGCGGGATGCGTTGCTCCCCGGCTCCATGGAAAACGCTCAGCTGTTGCTAGCACAGCAATTATGCTGCAGGAAAATTCACTTCCAAATAATTTAGTCTGTATTTACTCAGGAAAAAAAAAAAAATTAAAAAGCTCAAAGGTGAAGGCTAATGAGATATTGGCATGGGAATTGTTTTACAGGGATAAAATACTTCACATGTTTCTAAGGGGTCTCATGCAGAGGTCCGCAGAGAGTCCTTCCGAGCGAGATTTCCCGAGGACCTTGCAGCCCTACACATAACTTGGTAGTGGGAAAGCTGCTCCTACACCAGCCTGTCCCACCACGCTAAGACCACAGGGCACAAGTTCATTGAAAGGACTCGACGTAGCATGGGCAACCGGGGAAAACAAGCAAGCAGAGAAAGCAACTCGGTGCCCTTTCTTTCTATGTTAACTTCACATGCAAAGTTTTTGACCCTAAAGTTGAAACTACTCCATATTCCAGCTCCATGGTCCCACTGCTTATCTAGTTCACAAAGTTCCTTCTCACATACGTGGAATGCTTCTCATTTGGCTGCTTTTGGAATTAGTATACTCCTATATAAATCAGCTAAATTGGATATGCCTTACTGCGTAACTGGCAAAACGCACTGAGGAGTAAGAGCTCTTGCCAAGTTGTACCAGGAGCACGGATCGGCTCCTGGTGACAGAGGGACTTTTGCTGTTCATTGTGGTAACACCTAGGAAAGGAACGACGCGATGCGGAGCTCAAGGCCTCACGTCTTGCCTCTGCCGCTGACCCGTGCCGCCAGGGCGAGAGCTGCTCAGTGTCTCCGTTTGCTCCTCTAAATCACAGCCTGCTCAGTAATACATCAGCCGGGGGGGCTGAGGCTAAACTCTCGTAAACCAGTTTTGCTTCCTTCCATCATGTCTCTCATTAAGTGTAAAGCGCCTCCAGGGAAAGACAGCTGATTAAACAGATTCCTCAGTGACATAATGAATTTACAAAACCCCTCCAGTTTCGCTGTGGATGTTTGGAGAAAAAAAAATATCTTCAGCTACTGAGGGCAAAGTGCACTGAGAGGGAGAATCATTCCGTTTTGTCTGTCTTGGGGCCTGGCAAACCTTCCCCACCTGCCCTGGCGGGGCTGAGAGGAGCTCCCCGCCGAGTGCTGGGCAGGAGAGGAGAAGAGGCAGGGATGCAGAGACACAGCCAGCCATCTCTCCATCCCTCCCTCCATCCGAGGCACCAGCTACCCACGCCGAAGCACGCAGGTCACAGCCTCCTCGCTTTCCTGGGCACTCGTGGCCCAGCCCGGCCAGCTTCCCCACGCAGCTCCTGCTCCGCAGCCCCAAGGCAAAGCTCTGCCAGGCGAGCTCTGCGCTCGCAGAGGTAGTGCCTCTCGGCGCAGGAAAGAAATACGAGGCTTTTTCCAGCATTCAGATCCTGTTTTTAATGTGACTCAGCTCTGCAGAGTCCATAAGGATGACACGGGTTGTGCTTTATTAGCAGTTAGGTTAATGTTTGGAAATAAAAAGACTGATGGTTTGATCTGTTTAATCATTTGGCGCTGCCAAGAGCGACCATAAGCACAGCCCAATGGTGCACGGAGAGAGCACAGCCCGACATTCGTTTCCCCCCACTAAAATCCAAACATTAGCATACAAGTCCTGGAGCGGGCTGGCAGGGGCAGGCTGCCAGGATCGCAGCTATTGGAGTGACTCAACGATCATCATTTTTCTTGATGGAGATTTTCAGCCTCCCTGCCATGGAAGGAAATAGGGATGGATGAGGCGGGCTAATTTCAAAGTTTGGCAGTTCATTTGCGTTTGCCCAGCTTTCCTGTGCCCTCAGCTGAACTAGGCTACGGAGCTAAGGACTAAAAGACACCTCCAGTTTTCCCCCATTATTATTTCACTTGTGCGTGGGGGTCGCCCCCCCTCTTTTTTCTTAGATCTTCTCTTCTCAGGTACATTCTTTAGCAAACAGTAGCTGCAATGCAGATTCACCACATGTAACCAGGCGATGCTACTGACCTGCCACATACAGCCAGCAGCAGCTCTAGCGATTTATCACCGAAAAGCAATCGGATGGCTAGATCACACGGTCAGCTGGCACCCAGACAACACTGGATGTGGCAGATGCCATCAGTGCAAAGAGCAGAAGAAGAGACAATGGGAGCCAACAGACACAAGGATGTTGTCTTAACAGATGAGAGCTACCCCAGCTAGTGTTTATCACCATTTATCACTAAGTAAGTGCAGCTGTTGGAGTCATTGATGCTTTGAAACATGCCTAGAGCAGAGTTTGGTGATTTTTGGCTGAGTTACACAGAACATCTGTCCTTCTGTACACAAAGTCAAGGGGGAAGAGAAGCCATTGAAATAATCACAGTGGAGTTGCCCTCCAAGCAAAGTTTCCTTGGACGTGCAAACACACGCCTTACCACTTCTGGGAAGGCACGGGGCTGTATACGTAATGGTCCAGCTGGCCCAGCAATTCCAACGAGTAAGTACTGTGCTGTTGTAAGAGCGCTGCAGAGCTTATAACCGGCCACATAAAGCACCTTTTGGAAAAGCTTCTTAGCAGCCGCGCAGGTGGGCTGTCATGCAGGGGACTGGCTAACCACATTAAATGAGACGGAGCTTCTGCAGTGCTGGCAGACCTGAAAGACAAGGACTTGAGACCCTAAAAGCTTCTGCAATTGTCCTGCATCTAATTTCTTTCCCCTATTTGTATCCTGTTGGTATCTACTCTCTCCAGTCAAAAGGGCAGTAGCAGCAGCCCATGTTCTCAACCACCTTCTCATATGCCTGTGATATTTCTAAGAGAGAAGATGCTGTCAGGAGCTGCCCATGGTTTTAACATGTCAGCTCAACACTTTAAATCCTTTTTCCTCTGCCAGAGCTATGCTGTTTGCTAGCACAAAAATAAGCAGAGTCTGAGCTCTGCCCACTCTCCCTGCCTTTCCTTATATACTTACCAGAAAAATAGCTGGAGCCCAACTCCCACACATTGCACAAGATCCAAACTCAAGCAGCCCCAAAGGAGGCTTTTTCCTCTCCCAAGTCTATGCTGGAACTAGTCAGAATTTAACACTTGCAAGATTATAACATCTTTAGAGCAGGAGAAGGGGGTGAGGGGGACGCAAACAAACCTGAACACACCCAAAGTGTGCTGCCACTTCCATCACTAACAGAATCCCACAATGCCAAGCTAAAATAAAAATAAAATAAAAAAGCCTTACCACCATTTCTTTAACCCCAGCCTCAAGGCCACCCCTACTCCACAACTACATAGTTTCCCTCCAGCTTCACATTTTCAGCCTTGCCATGCTAATGAGAAACCTTTGCCAGCTGGATCCAGCTCCCAAAGCAATCTCCATAATGAGGACAGGCACCTGGGGACCTACCTGCCTGGCTCAGAGGGAGAATTTGTGGGTTTTTTTTTTTCCAATCCCCCGTACTGCAGAGTCCTTTGAGGCCATGATAAGGGAATGCCAGACCCCCTGGCAGCAAGAGCAGATGAAGAGGGAGGGGACTCATGAAGAGCTGAGATGTGGGTGGTAGCCAGGGTGGGAGGAAAGGGCCCGAATCACAGAATCATTTAAGTTGGAGAAGACCTTTAAGATCACAAAGTCCAACCATTAACCCAGCACGGCTGAGACCACCACTAAACCATGTCCCTGAGCACCACACCTACACGTCTTTAAAT
>NW_009626712.1:0-296 GCF_000690535.1 Cariama cristata
CCCGCGCGCACTCCGCCATGCAGCAGCTGGCTCCGGCGTCGAGCCGCTAGGAAGGGACCTGAAGGCAGGGAGGGAGAGAGCGCGCGTCTCTAAAATCGCCCTTCCATTCCTCTTTTCTTTGTTCCTTTATTTCTCCCTCCCTCCCCTCTTTTTGTTCGATTGGGTTGCGAAAGGAGGGTAGTCCTGTCACTCTCTCTTTTTGAGTTCTCCTTTTTTTATATAATTTCCTTTTTTTTTTCTTTTTGGTATTTTTTCCCCAGTGTTGGACTGTTGGGGGAGGGGGGGGAAGAGGAGGG
>NW_009626712.1:377-656 GCF_000690535.1 Cariama cristata
CGATCCATCTGCCTCTTACTCCTCTTTATTGGGAGGACTGCACCGTTACTTTTTTTTTTAAGCCGAAGAGAGGAAGGTAAGTTGTGGCTTCATTCTTTCCGTGATTGTACGTGTGCGATAGGGTCCACGCGAACGCCTGAGGTGCATGCCGCATAGAATTACGCTGATCACCTATGTTTGCTCCGTGTTAACACCGTTCGTCCCCGAATCGGGCAGTCCGTGCCTAACGGCAGCGTGCCTGCGGAGCTGAGTTGCTGGGAAGCGTTTGCAGCGTGCGGC
>NW_009626713.1:0-6018 GCF_000690535.1 Cariama cristata
CGGCCCAGCCTTAAACGGTGACAATGTCCACATAATTTGAAAGCTCACTGAACTCTTTTCCATTAGACATTCTTGGAATATCGCATTTTTCATCACTATGTACAAATAACACTGATTTAGTTTAGACATGGTGTAACTGTGGTTGAATTAACGAGGCAAAGCAACTAGTATCATTATTTCCTCTCTCCAACAGCACTTCCTCTAGGTCAAAGCAGCTGGAAGCCCATACTGAAGGTTCTGTTGGGTCAAATCCAGCATGGCACATCCTCTGGGATAGGTTTTAACCCTCTCCTAAGAATAAACAAAAGGAATTTTCACAATTGCTTTTGAATACTAAACATGCCAATCATGGCAGCTCAGTCATCACACATTTAAAAGTTTCAGCACAGGCTTCCATTCAAGGAGTCTGATGACTTTCTGACGTGCTTTTATAAGCGCGCTTCTAAAGCAGCATCTTTATCCCCACTGCACACTAGTGATGGACTCTGCCAGCAACCTGTGGAACTCATTACTTCTCTTTTGAATTGATATAATCTTCTAGACAGTACTTGGAGAACAAAGGATGGAAGGGATCTCATGGATCACCAAGACTGGTTCTGTTATCACAGACACAAATCTAATCTCCATTAACTTAAAGAAAGAAAAATAGCATGCTTGCTAAAGAAATGACAGCTATGGGTCCCTGAGCCAAGAAAAGCTTGATTTTAAAGAAAATTGGTTCCATATGAAAGTCTCCTGATCACGAGAAACCTAACTGCTAGCAATTTCTAGTCCCAGTGACCATGTAAAAAGGTAATACACAGAGATCTAAGCAGCTATGACACTGATAGAACTTCTACACTCCTCCCTCTAAAGGATTCATTTCACAGCTGAAACCGCCTTTAAGGTTGGAAGTCAAATATTATAGCTCTGGAACGTGAAGTAACCCTCAATTCTACCCAGCTTATAAAAAATCTCTGTCCTGCTCCCTCTCTTCTCACATTTCCTTGGACTCATTATACCTTTTAAAGGGGAGCTTGCTACTAAAATCCCACTTGGGTTAATTTGGCTATGGCAGCTTGACAGCTGGAGCAAGAGAAACAGAAGGATTCTCCCAAGCAGAAGATGATTCTGGCTGTCCCAGTAATTTGATCAGCCCAACTCTCCCTGTGTAAAAATCCCATCAGGAACACAACTGAGAGGTATCCCAGAACACACGAATTATTCAGGGGAGACGGAAAGGGAAAGGGAGAAAGAGAAAGAGAAAGAGAAAGAGAAAGAGAAAGAGAAAGAGAAAGAGAAAGAGAAAGAGAAAGAGAAAGAGAAAGAGAAAGAGAAAGAGAAAGGAAAAAGGAAAAAACTCTGAATTTCCCCATCTATAGAAAAAGTCTTAGATCATTCTTTACTAGGAGGTCAGAGTTAATTGGATTTCTACACCCACTGAGCTTTCTTCAAGGCAGGCTTGGTCCCATATTCCAGGCCTGGAATGTTTCATCAGCTTCCTAATAACAGTTAAGATTTTCTAGGCCGGCTACAGAAGAGAAAGTACTCATTCAATACCAGTAGTCCATTGCTACACTTCCCTATTACAAGCTTGTCAGCCTGCCAATGCAGACAACTTCTAGAACTCCTGCTTTCTCTCTTCCCACAGAACACAAAGCAGCATATTCCTTCAGAAGCTCTATTCAACCTCCCTTTCTTCTCTATAAGCCTGCATCTTTGAGACAATGGATAAGAGGAGGCGGACCACTTCCTCCATTCATTTGCTCAGCCTGCTGAAACGTCAGATCTGTCTGATCTTGCAGCAGAAGCATTATCCTTTGTTCTGATCAGGTTGCACAAATAGCTGTGCTTCTGTCAGTCCCCAGAGCAGAGATTTTTTTCATGACCAATATGATTACAGCTCACGCAACAGATTGTGTCCTACTAAAAATGTTGCAGCTTGTTTTCCACCAGATCCAGGAGTTCTCCTACAAAAATACCATTCAGTGTTACGCACTAAGGAAGAAGGGGAAACTCTGTAATGCTGTCACTACACATATCATAGCCAAATAAGCCAAAATATTCAAAGCTTCACCAAATGAGCCCAGAGTCGTAAGAAGCACATGAAAGGCCTCAAGTTGAAGGAGTTACAGGGGTACAAGATTATGACTCCCAAGACATCCCACCACTTCTCTGCAGGTTAGGCACTCCCCATGCTGATTAGCAAGAGCTGCCTTTACAGGTCCTGACAGCTTACTTCTTCCCACATAGACAAATTGGGCTGGCCTCAGCCACCCCCACCACTGTGGTGACATACCTTTGCCCCGAATTCACACCTGGACTGCTTGCAAGCCATCTGCAACTGAAGAGACACAGGTTAGCCACAGCCTGGTTACATGAATATTCAAAGCGGTATGTCCAGTAAGCAGTTCAGTTTCCCACAATGAGAGAGTATAATAAATCACCACATCTACTGACAAGAGTCATGAGCTCTCAAAAGGTTACAAAGCATGGCTTTAATTTTCCCTTCCCCCTGTTTTACCATAACGCACACTACTTATAAAAACAGTTGTTATCATACACGCTTCCTTTTCATAGGGCAGAAAAACAAATTAACCAGAAAACACAGCCTATAGGTTCTTGAGAACTTCAGCCTGTCAGAAAGTACTCGTTCAGGTTGGAGGTTGAACTTTATCTAGTACCTCCAAATTTCTTCTATTTTTGCCTAAGTACAAGCATGTAAGCTATGTTGTCTCCGATACCAGGTAAAAGCTTGAATCTCCATTTCTGGCTTCGAGCCAGGATTTAAAGAGGAAAAAAATTTGCTAATCCATGGTTTGCAATGAAAAAAACACCTATCACAGGGAAAAAATCCTCCTGCCTTTAGCCAAATCTAATCTAATCTTTCCTCACAGCTATAATATCACTCTGAGTGCTTCACTCCCTAACTTTAGCTTCACATATGGAGTACAGGGAATTACTGATACAAACCTTTTGTACAAGCCCAGTATGAAAAAAATACATAAATAGGTCTGATTAACACTCCTGAGTTTGCAATCAGAATCAATACAGTTCCATGAAGATATCGCCATTTTCAGTAACTACAATACCCTCCAAAATGCAACAGCATTATATGAATTCTGTTTCATAAAGGCTTTGACTTTCCTTCTATTATCTCAGTCTTGCTTTAGCACATATTTTATATTACAATGCGTTCCAGGAGGCATATGGCAATAGAACTAGGTCAACCATTAACCAAATAACAGGAAGCTGCTCTGCAGAGCACACCCTTCAAAGCCTGCTTAATGAGCTAGCTCTTCAGAATGTGTCCTTCAGTAAGGTTGAAACTAACAGTTCCACAGGATTTTCTTTAAAGCCACAAGGTCACCCAAGTTAGGCAGCTTCTGGACATGACAGACTCTCAACAGCCATCCCAAAGTGTGAAGGCATCTAGGTCAGATGTAGAGAGCTGAAGAATGCTCCATAATCACGCATGGGTCATTGAACGTCAGGAATCAGTTCAAATAATTTCTTCATCTTATCTGCGAGCAGAACCCATCCCATCATTAATCTACTCCCACAATTTCAGCAAAGAACACAGGAATTTGCCTTTGTAGAGCTTCTGGGGAAGGATACCCTCACTAGATAAAGAGTTACTGTCTCTCTGCCTCCTTCCATGCTTTCCTTTCAGAGGATGGCAAATTGTTTCCCAGTTGAAAGCCAACTCCTAACCGTTGTAAGGTTTGAAAAAAAGGACTGGTATTAAAGCTTGCAAGTCAGTGTCTGACTAAATTCTCCACGTCCTGTTTTCCCCTTGATCTTGTTGAGGTACATACAGGATTTAACACGATCTCTCAAATCAGGGAGAAAAAAATTCCAACATCATTGTTGATACCTTCATTTGTTCCATCTCCATCTTACCAATTGCTTCCACTAAATATCACATTCCATACTTTTAAGCAACCACAGATGCCGAGGCTTGAAATACAAGTTAAGACTCTCAGAAGCATGGAACAGAATCCATGAGTAACGTGGAGGTTAGAAAAAGTTTAGATTCATATTATACCGTTAACAAAGTAGTAGAGATGGTCTGATCAAATTGTTTATAAACAAATAAAACACGAAGACTTGTCAGCACTCTACTTGAAAAGAAGTTTTCATACAACAGCCACTGATACCCATCACACAACTGTTGCAATAACGATAACTCAACAACCATGTACCACAAAGCAGTATCAACTTCTCAAACTCAGAAAAGTCACCACCAAGCTATGTGACTACAGTCAAATCTTGACACTAAGCATATATGTGTATTAGCATTAGTTTTCTGATACACTTAGAAAAATGGATACAGCCTCTTTATCACAGTCTTACATTTGGACAATATTTCTACAAAACAAAACATTCAGAGATCTTAAAGTCATTGTTTACCCAAACAAAGGCAACAGCAAAAAAATCCTCTCTACACCATTGCCAGTGGAAGACTTATATTTCTCCACCATTTCTAACAGGAAAGTGTGCCGTGAACATATGTATATCAAGAGTTTCGCCAGTAGTTCACATCTATCCTTGTGATATCAAAAATAAAGCAAACAAAAAAGCCAAAAAATCCCACAACCATGTCCAACAGACATTCTCCTGCTAGTGCCTCCATAACTGAGAAATTCTCTGTAACCTGATGTTTACGAAATGGGAACTCAAGTCCATCTTTCTGGTGCTAGATCCTGCTGGTCTACCAGATAATAATTTCAGTTCCTAATTATCAGACACAGGAAATGATGAGGCATCCATGATGACAGAGAAAACAGTCAGTGTGTATGATCATATGTCCCCGCAGACTGCTTTGTATCTTAAGCGACAGCTCCTTGCTGAAACAGGCTAACTCAGTGGAAGACTGCCAAGCATGCTGGGGTGAGATTATCATCTTAGTAGTTATTTATAATAAACTATCTTCAGCAAGTAGCACCTTTTTCGCTATGAAAAAGTCAAGGACAACGTATTTTCTTTGCAGTACAGAGATGTTCCATGAGAAAAGGTGCAGACAAAACCCAGAAGCATTATTCCTTTGAATATGAAGAAACACTTCTGATGAACGTTCTCCAGTGTGTTCTAAAAACTGTTCAACACCACTAGAAAAACCACAAAATTACCAGCTACTGGAAACCTGCAAGGGAAATTACATAGACAGACACGACAAAATGACCATGCCTTAGAAAAAGTCTCTTGATTTACCTGCATCCTTAATACTTCTGATGCTGAAAGCTACCACAACATGGAGTTATCTATGGAACCAAGAAAAAGTTCTGCCCTGAGAGATGGTGTTTGAGATTCACAAGGTTCTTCAGTACCGTTTCTTTGCAAGTACCCTATGCAGAAGTGCTAGATGCCCATAGCTTCAACCAAAAAATCTCCTGAATGGGGCCAATGGAGCAAAGAAGACTGTGTAAGGATGAAGTTATTGCAGAACAGCACAAACAGTCTTCACACACAAGCCATGTTTTATATGCATCCCCTCCTCTCATTACCAAACTGCAACTGGGAAAACATACCTGTGGGTTGACTACTCCCACACTACTACTCCAGTTCTTAGGAACATATGAAGAAAGTCATACCTTTGCAGGGCTACCACAGAACAGCATCTAAGACAAGGATTCATTCAAAAGCAGCTGTAATATTATTCTTTGAAAATCAAAAAAAAAGAACAGGCAACAGAAATCATGAGAGCTCTGATTATGAAGTTCAGTTCTGCCATGCCCATCAGGAAGAAATTTCTGGTATTCTAGAGTTTCCCAGGCTAGAGCTACAGGAAAATATCTCCATATGTTTTGAGGGGAAAAACCCAACAACAAAAAAACCCAAACCAGTTGACCAGTCTGTCACTGAGCTGACAGAAGACATATCACTAGATTTTTAAGTCTATTCTTCACAAGCTTATTTAGAAATTCTTTTTCTGCAGATTTAGACAGTCATGTAACCGTATTTGGCTCTTAAAAAAATGGTGTCATGGTAATTTGCCACTAGGTTTAACCAAATAGGGAAAAGAAATTCTAATAAGAC
>NW_009626713.1:6049-20157 GCF_000690535.1 Cariama cristata
CTGCTAAAAAGAAAGCAGAAAAAATTACAATAACTTTCTAGTTAGTAATTACAGAGTTTCAAAGTCTACGAAGTATTACTTGCAATATTTCATACCTTTCTGCATGTCGCAGCTGCAGTGCAACGTTCACAAATGGTTACAGCTTTTGAACAAAATGTCTCTGCACTAAAGCCAAAAGGATCTACAATGAAATTTCATCTGAAGCTCAGGACTTTCACATGACTGATCTCTTCTCTTTCTCCAGATCTGCTTAGCCCTTCAGCCTCCCCCCAGCCCCTTTTATAATCCATCAGACATGCTTTTGGAGTGCACTTCACTCGTTTAAAAAAAACAAACAGGTTCAAAAAGAGAAAGAAATGAAGCCCTGCTGGGCTGAAGTTTTCAGATGACAAAGCAGAAGGTAATCGTTTAATACCAAGTATGAAAGCAGCATAAAAGGACAAGATGCAGAGAGGAAAAATCTATTTAGGCTTCCTGCACTGGCATGAAATGGCTGCTTTCCTTCTTACTGCCAGCTCCCATGCTTCATGTTGACATTACACATCCTGTACTGTAGATCCACCCCCATGCTGATGCTTGCCCAACAGAATTATCTCCTGCGTCACAGCAGTGGTAACAGAACTGCTGGCTCTGCAGATCTGAAAGCACCATTTCAATGCTTAATACATGCAGCAACTGGACACACTACCAGATACTCTGGGTTGGTTTGTGGCACTCTCAGTGCTGTATTACTTGGGCTAACCTTCTGTTAACCAGATGGTCTGTTCTCCCTTTGGGACCAAACCATTAAACTTTATTTTATTAATTTCTACCAAAATGCAGGGACAGTTTACAGCACTTGTGTCTGGTTTATCTCCAACATGGTTGCTAAGATGAAAATGACCTAAAAATAACTGGAAATGCTGCTTCACACCAACAGAGAACAAGATCTTTTGGAGTAAATATTTAAATGGTCTGCCAGATGAACTACCATAGCAGCATGAACCACAGGGATAGCAACTTGTACTATGCACACATACACAAAGGTACACACTCCTGTCACTGTAAAAGGGCCTAGGTTGCATTTTCCCTGATCCAAAGCAACTCTGTCTTGAACAGGGAATTACCATATTAGTATCTATTCAAACCAATCCCTTAATAAAAAAAAAAATGTGAAAAATCATGGCTTCTGAAAACACAACAGTTCATGATGGGACTCCAGAATGCATGATCACCTACAGGCTGTACAGCAACATGAATGTTCTCACTAGAACACCCATATTTCAGGGACATACTAGCATTAATTGAAGTCAAAGTTGAGTATTTATAACATAAATGCGCCCCCTGTCAAAACACAAAGAGTGAGAAGGAAAGTAAAGGAGCGCATGAATTAAAGAATTATCTAACGCATAAGCTCCCATTGGCTCTTGCAAATCTGCTACAACCATGCCCTCACATGCAACCGCAAATGAACACCTCATGTACGTAGGTGGTTGTTGTTGAAAGCTAAGGGCACTTTCTATTCAAGATGTAATTTCCAAATGCCTCCCTGAGAACCCCACAAGAATTAGTCCATGCACCTAAGGATTTGATCTTCAAATGTTTACTCACACGAGTAGCTACAGTGAAATTCAGAATCAGATCACAGGGACTATTCACATGAATAAGCTTTTACAGAATAAAGGCTTTAGCCCCCATCTTCTATTATCTGCCAAATGTACTACAGTAACAAGAAAATGCAATGGTAGCTGAGGTCTGACCTATTAAAAAGCCTTTGTTAACGTTACTAACAGTGGCAGTGAGGATTTATTAAATAAATAAATTAAGCGTACATCCCTGCACACAAAACAAAATCCTAGGAATGTAAGAAGAATCCTGTAAAAGTTGCAGTTTTACTGCTTTCCAAAGAAAATAGGAAGCCAATCCACATAAAATCTAACCATAATAAATCATTAAAATCTGTTCTTCATGGCTACCACTACAGTGTAGTGCTTCCAAAGCAAGGCTGGATTCACTGTTCAGATTGCTGCACACACACATTTGTCTGAGGCAGTCTTCTCAACCTAAAGCTCCAAATCTCTGCAGGCTGGGGTGTCAAATACGTTTAAATAGGACAGCACTGCTATTACCCAACATCCCACATATGACTAACTTTTGATGTGGAAGGAGATCACAAACCATCTTCTTCACACCACATGGGCAACTAAAACACTCCTTTGGCCACCCGTTACTAAAATTCTTACTCAGACATGAATAACCCTCCAATCTGGATGTCAACAGATCAGCAGGCATTGCCTTCATCTCATAAGCAGACTGCTTATTTCACCTGTAAAGAGGATTAGATGTCTTCAGCACATCAAGGAAACAAGCATGAGAACAGACTGTGTGGCATTTTAGCTCCATCTATCTTTAAAATTTCCCCAAAGAGCAGGATTTTTTTTTATGTCCCATTTAAGTTACTAACTCATCATCATATGACTGGCCTCCACTGCCATGACATACAAAACTTCAGTGTATGGTGACAGGCCCCCCAGAAAGTCATTCCACAACCTGAAACATCATCTACCCTTCAAACACACTAAAAATAGATTCCTCACCCCCTTGAGGTCTCAGCAGCCCATCTGATATTACAGTACAGTATTAACAAACCTATGTAGCCACGAATTCTTAAAATAAGTATCTTCAGAGATAAGATCAGAATACCAGCAAGCAAATTATACTCCTGTATCCCACTTAAGTAACATGGGTGAACTTGTGGAAGCACTGAAGAACCATGGAGGGCAGTGAGCACTTCGTTTTGCAAGAGCACACCACATGCAAACCTTTGGTCAACCTGTCTTGTCATCCTGCCAAGCAACTTCTGACTCAAGGCTTTTGGTCTGAAAGACATTTTCTGAGTGTGACCTCAGCAGTTTTTATGTGGTTCCTTGGGAGAACAACACACTGAAAATCTTGTATTCCCCTCCTGCTCCACAGTGGAAGGAGAAAGCAGCACATTTGTAGAGGGTGTGGAATAGAAAATTCATTGTAGTATGTTATCACCTCTGTAATCTGATCATTTAAAAATAATTCAGGTTTACTCATTTATTCATGCAGCTGGGAGACCCAAATATATTGACTCACTCTTTCAGCAGCTCCAGTGAGTAACACAGTTATGCCCTTGCAGCCAGGGATTTCAGAAGGTCTCACATATGCATGGATAACTTGGCAGGAGAAATCTGCATGCTCTTGAGAAACAACAGCTTCTTCTCAACCTACCAGGCTGGAAACACACCAGGAGCCAGCACCACCGAAGGGTTAAATATACAAATCCTGCAAGTCCCAAAGCTGAGAGCCATCATATATGCCGATTCACAACATGGCCTTCAGTCATATTTACCTCCAGAAGGCTTGATAAAGTCTTCCTCTCCCCAGGTCCTGGTGCTATCGCATACTGGGCTGTTTTACACCATATGCTTGATCACAGACAAGGGAACTTGACCTCTATACAACCTGACACAGCTGAAAGCTGATATGCTTTCTCCCCACTGCCCTCCCCCAATGAAGATAAAAGGTCATTTAGACCAAAAGGAATTGGTCCACACTGACTTCAGGTTACAAGAATTCAACTTCTGGGATGCACTTGTGGCCAGGAACCCAAACCCATTCTCACAGGGCTGCAAGCCACAGGCATATGAAAGGGCAGGAACAATTCAGCAGTCAAGAAGCTAATTAACCCGGCTGAGGGCTGTCTGGCTGCTCTCAGTTTTCCATCAGCCATTTGTTAACATTTTTACACTTGTCAAGTTATTTAGCTGAGCATGAGAGAAGCACAGTTGCCGAGCCCACCAGTGCTGGAGATCCTACATCCTGCAGCCAGAGCCACCCAGATGTAGAAAAGGAAGGGAAAAACTGAAATGCAAGTTCAGAGCTTCCAATGAAATAAGGAGAGAAATCATTCCAAATTTGTTCATATTGACATTTATTTATTTTTCTGGCAGTACCGCTTATCACACAACACAGAAGAAAACAAGATGACTCCTTACGGCCTTTGGCTTCCAAACTTTGCTGCATTACCAACTAAACTAGAGTAGATACTGTATATATTGTTAGTCTCTTCCATACTCACCGCAAGCAGCAACACACCACGGAACACATGATCAGTCAGAATGACAGCAGTGACATAGAAACAAAGTGGCAGGTAACTCTATTTCCCATCTCTGAAGTGCTTGCAGACAGCAGAGCAGGTCTGCTCCAGCCTCACACACCAGAACCACTCCCAGAAGGAATTTTTCTTCTGTTATCTACATATTGGTTTGTTTCAACACATGCAGCAACAGAATCCAGCACCAAGGTCTTAATTTCCAATATCCCTGTTAAATCTTAATTATGCCTATTTTACCGGGTAGAGGGATGGATGGTTGAAGGAATTAAAAAAATTAAGAGCAAGATTTCAAAGGCTGGACACTAATTCTTTGGTCTCCTTAGTGTTTGCTCAGAGAAGCCTAAAACCCTGATATAAAGAGCCACATGGCCACAAATCTAGCTGAGTCTGACTGGAACTGAAGAAACCAAGTTTGAGTTAAAATAAATAAATATTCAGGGACCTTTCTAAGTTCCCTCCAGAAGCAGTTTGCTCATCTAGAGGTAACCATTCATGCCTGATTCACTGCATCTGCCTCAAGACCAGCACTCCTCCAAGCTGTCTCACAAGTTTAGCCCAGACTGGAGTGTCCACTTTGTTTAAAAAAACATACCAAAAAAAACGAGAGGAGGAAGAAGTTCTTAAACAACCACCACTGACATAAGCCACCTTCACCAATCCCTCTAGAATGTCTGACCTAGGACCTATTCAAGCTATCCATTTAAGATCAACAAGGAAGCAGAAAGGAAAAAAACACTTTTCACCATCATCAGACAGCTGAATTCTGGCATTTGGACCACCACAAGGCCTTTATTAATGATCCCTTTCCCAGTTAGACACTAAATTAAAAGTCTTCAGCAAGTCAAAGTCATTAGAAGGTAGATGCATCACCTGCATGTCACAGTCATGCTGGACCAAAACCTTCCAGCATGTGTAGTCTTCCCTTAGCTACCCTGTTTATTTGACAAATAAGGAGAAAACTCAAAACATGGGCTGCTGGAGCACAAGTTCTGTGTGTCACATTCCTCCATTCTGCCCTTTTCTTTGCCAGCAAAGAGAGGTCTAGGGATAATGTGTGGAAGGAATGTGTTTGCCTGGCTCCTGTGATAAGTAGCTATTGTATTTTGAATCCATTTGCATGAGAACAGTCCAATCCAGTATGACCCATCTTCTTCCCAAAAGGAATATCCTGTGATGCCTTCTTTCCACAACCACTGATACCACCCTGAAGCAGCACTATTTGAACCTTAAGAGCTGCAAGCGGGAAGGAAGAGTTTGCTCATTCGGGCAGTGTAAAGAAGCCCCTATTGTCCTACAAGGCCACGGAAACAGTGACCACATGTACATCAGAAGATTCCATTTTTAGCATCTTTCAAAACAAAGTCTTCTCTTTCATATTATCACGAGCACACTGAATCTTCAGTCTTCCTATAACATTCTCTGCAATGTCTGCTTTGTTTTGTCTTGAAAAATCATTCTCCTGCCTCTCTACCCCACGCAATTGCTCTATTAGCAGCAAGTTTCCACTACACATAATTATGGCATGCCTTACCCTACTTTTCTGTTTGCTGAATAGCTCTGCCTATTTTCTACTTGTGCTGAAGTTACCATTTACTTTTCCTGACACTCTAATCCTTGTATCCTTTGAAGGCCTGACTTCCTCCACCATGATAGCAGCTAGGGTTCTCAGGCCCCTTTCCAGAGCTTTTTAATAGCAACAGTAATGCCATCGCTGAACATCCCACTTCTTAAAGTCAGTACAGAGCCTGTACCTGTAACAACTGCTGCAAATACACCATCCAGTACTGCTGACCACCCATTATCTAAATGACTAGCTAGTTATTAATTGCATATTCCCAGCATTGAAACGAGAAAGAAAAACATAGGCACACAATGCAAGCACTTAGCTGCTTCTCCCAAAGGCATGAAATAACTCCCCAATTTTCTGCATAATCCCAATTAGATTGTTTTATCTTCCACCACAAAGTAACAAGTGACACCCCTTAACAACTGAATTCTAAATTTAACTAGTTCAAAACTAACAGAAGTAGTCCAGTGAATCAAGTGTTTTCTCAGAATTATTTGTCCTCAACACACTGGCCTTGCAATGATTGCTACCCTGATAAGCTCTCAGTAAGTCCTTCCTAATCACTCATGACATTGATGCTGTGCCTACAGCTCTTTATGCTGACATTAAACACGTATTCTTAAAGAGACTGTCTTTGACTCCACTCAAGAACAATGACTGCACATGCTGTCTCGTTTCCGTCTTCTTTAAGTTACCAAATAAACCTAAACTGATTGTTTTTCTTGGGGGATCTTACCATCTTCTATCCAAAAAGCTGCTTTTAGCCCAGGTGAAAAAACCTACTGTATTCCTCCTAGACAGCAGATGTTGAGGTCCATAATTATATCCCAAAGACTAGCCAAAACCGAAGAGACTTTTAGAACAAGGGGAAATAAAAGGCATAGCACTATTGCTCGGTCTGGGGCTGATGTTCTGATAACCAATGTGTCTCAAAAATTACTACAAAGCAATCACAACCAGTGATGAGGGAAGGCTCTTTTCCAAACACTGCTTAAACTTCCTTCAAGTCATGATTAGGCAAGAATATTTTGAGTTACTGCAGTAACACATACTGCCTCAAGCTGAACAAAGCAATCGTATCAAGATCTTCAACTCCTGAAGAGCTGAAGAGAGCATAGAAAAAAACGAAAATTGTACATAAGACTGTGTATTTCAAACATAAGACATCAGAAACAAAGTCTGCCCTTTCCCCATCTCAAACCCTCTCTTTCAAACCCCTTCAGAGTTGCGTTTGTACTGCAACATCTGGCACAGCTTCATAAAACTCCAGAGATGAGGGGTAGACTTTAGATCTTTGGTATTGTTTTTGAAGTTAAAAGACAAAATGGAACAAAACTCAAAACAATCTCATGTGACTTTTTATTTACCTATGTGTTCAACTTGCCAAGCAGAAGTTGAAAGCAGAATACTACTTCCAAAACTCAGAACACAAATGAAGACTGCATTCTACTAAAGCTAGTCCCCTCATTTGGAAACTTCTTCTAAAGCCTTTTCACTACAACCAACAAGATAATTATCATAAGTTGAGCTATCTCCCATCCTCCCCCCTTTTCTTCTTTCAGCACTGGCATACAAACCATGCTATTTTAACTTCTTTCCTGTTCTCCCAGTTCTTCTGGAACATTTTATTTTCAACAGTCAACTCATTTGGAGAAGTGCCATGCTGAAGTTCAACCGTTTACAATGTTAACTGTGTCTCTGCCAGCAGCTGAAGACTTGCATCACACCACCTTCTCCAGCACCTCTTGATTGAACAATTTGAGTTCCTCTCTCTGAGAAGTTAGAAGATGTTTAAGCAGCCTTCATTCTCATCATACTCCTTTTTTTTCTTCAAAATTATTCTTGCTCTCTGAAGAGTAAGGTGGCATTTCTCATTCCCTCCTCAGTTCAGACCTCCTGCTCACCTCCTATGGGCCCATATTATATTTTAAGACCACCTGAAATATTTCCATTAAACAAACCCTTTTGGACAGCTTGCTTGCTTGTTTAGTACTCTAGAACAAAGCAACTGTTTGATAAGCAAGCAAGCATTTAGACTGATGAAGTTCAATATTTTTACTGAAGCCAGCAATTAGAAGTTCATACTTCATCACATCTTGATCAAGTATGCAAGTTAAGCAAATCATACAGTTCTGGCACTAGCAGCAGACCACTTTCATCCAGAACAAGTTCACAAATTATATTTTAATTTCAAAATAGAGAAATATCTGTGAAGAGAGCATTTACATTATTTTTCTACTACAACGGACTAGAAGTCTAACAAATAATAAGGAAACAAAATATGTGAAAAGACACAAAGTGATACTGGTCTTTGTAGATCCTTCCTGATCTATCAAAATAGGATCTCCTTCCCCTACCAGTATGCTTCTTCAAATCACTCCTTTCAGTATTTTACTGGAGGTTTTTGGATACTACAGGTTTTGTCCATAAGTTTGCTTGGTGATAGCTTCATAACAGGGCAATGAATACTACACAGCTATTCGCTAGTTTCACATTTTTAAGTCCTTTTTCCATAGTTTCTTACTACAAAGCAGTGTTCTTCTGCTCAATTTAAGAAATTATCCACAATACCACACAAAGAAAATGTTACAGCAAACTTGAGCAATCCCAATTTATACTGTAACTCTACAGATGTTGTTTGGAATAATAGGAAACCTCGAAAGGAAAAACTCATTTACACTTGTTTCTGGGAGTTCCAAATTTCAAGAGATATCTTTGGGCTTTTCTGATGTAACCTTCCTCAAACTGTAAGTTGTACTATTATAAGACTGTAGTTCTTCCCATTTCCTTTTTAAGGCTAAAATTAAACTTGTCCATTCCTTGGGGCCCAGAGTAACATCTGCCAGATGTCCAGACATCTATGTTGAACACAGTTCTTCTCCAATACTTAGCAACTCCCTTTTCAATCACTAATGTCTTCATAAAAGTCAATCCTCTTAAAAAAGTCGAAGTTCACAATACTACAATACTAAAGAATTTGTAATAAACTTTATTGAATGGAAACGATCTTCTTTTTTTTTTCACTTCTACTTGCAGTTTTTCTACTTTCCATTTCCAGCATCCAATTATGTACTTATATGCTTCACAGTCTGAGCATACACAACATATTTTTAGTTTACCTCTTGTAAGAAAACAATTTTTTTAAATTCTGGAAGGACGTTCTAAACATGACGTTTTAAATTCCTCAACAGTGTAATCCATTATGAACCTAGTAAAAATGTATAAGGAAATCAAAACATTGTTTAAACATTTTTAAAGCAGTGGTCCATAGGCTATGTCTAATGGGGCTGAGAAAAATGATTCAGAAAAACAACTTTACATATTGAAGAATAAGCTATGAATGCAGTTTCTGTTAGAGCTTGCACCATGAAAAAGTTCTGGGTGCCCACAAACCAAAAACAATTGAAAGCTATTGTCCAAATGAAGAAATTTGTGCCTGATCACAAGAAACATTCAAGTAACCACCATCTTACGAATTAAGATTATCTTTCTAGAGCTCCTTTAAAACTCACTGTTTTGGGTTTGGGTTTTGTGTTTTTTTAGATTAGTTAGTTAGTTTTGGTTTGGTTTTAAAAATAAAATAATTCCCTCAGATAGTATTTTAACAGCAAGGTGAACTTCAGCCTGACTGGGTAGAACTACAGCAAGAAAGATCATTAACATAAATATCATTCTCTAAAGGGATTTTAGTCTCATAGTGAAGAAACCTCCCATAGAAATAACACTACTCTCACTCCAATTCAAACTATTGCAACGACATTTGGTTTTCCATGATGTCTGTCACCACAGGAGATGGGCAACAGGCCCTCCAATAAAGATCTTCAGCTTAAATCTCAAACTCATTCTTGGATTGCACATACCATGTTCAAGAGTAATGTACCTGTAGAGCGTGCAAACACTGAGTTGACCTCTCAAGAAGTAGGAGGAGATTCACAATTCTGAATTATGACATACAAGCAGATACCTAAGAAGACTGCATACAGTCTTCTTATACAGGGGATGGATATTTATGATCTGACCCAAACAAGCAAAGGTCAGTGGGGACTTTTTCAGTTTCTTCAGTGACTGCTGATTTAGACCCGTGCAGAGATTGGAAGGTGCATCAAAGAACATCACCTCAGAGGGAAAAAAAAAGTTAACCTCCCCCTTTACTTCGCCAAAATGTAACAACAAACATATCTGAAATAGTATGTTCCATGGTCCACTTCAGACAGATAGAGACAACTACAGTATCTCAGTAATTTGAGTGACGTATCAGCAACCAGAACTTAAGAAATGCACAGTTGATAATGCAATATCCTTCCCAAGCATATTAGATTACATACTAAACCATTTCTTCCATAGCAGAAGTAAAACAAGAGCATTGATTTTAACCTTGTAGGAGCTGGATCTGAAGTTCATTGTGAGTCACTGCAATCCTCAAATCTTTCTATTCTTTTTGCACATCTGGGAGGATGTTCTGATTCAGATTCACTGGTCCCCTATCCTGTCACCTACACCTCCCACATGTAACACATTCTTCCTTAAACTCTTCAGAGTAACCTGTGTATGAACATTACTGATACCTTTCTATGGAGCTGTGCCTTCAAGATCAGTAGCACTGCACTCTGGTATCCCCCTCATGCATTTCAGCATGCAGTTTGAATTTTTTGAGGAACTCCATCTACTATGCAACTGATGTGCAAATTTAGGTTGGTGGGAAAACAGTGTGGCCTGGTTTGAGTCTACTCAAAATTATTTCAGATTAAAAGCTGGGTTAAAAAAAAGCACACAAATTCTTGTTCAGCTGCTATCTCACTTTAAAGATCTTAGGTTTCCATAATGACATTAAAATCATAACAAGAATGTTTCCGTATGTTTTCAGAAAAAAAATATTTTAAGACACCAAGACAGCTGTGAAAACTGTTGTGTTTTTTTTCCAAGAGAAATTATGTATGCTATGATGCTCTGAGGAACCTACTAAAAGCTTTCCAGTATCATTTTAATGCAACCTAGTGAGTGAGGAGAAATATTCCATCTTAATTTAAAATACATCCAAAAGAAGGAATGCTCTTGAAAATCAGATGTTAAAAATCCCAAAAATCAGGCATCACCATCATCACCTAGAAAAAAAAAGACATTTCATGATGTTCTCTGGAAGAACCTGAGCAGCCTCAAGCTGCGTGCACTTACCTCCAAATGCTTTCAAAAATCTGTAAATATATGCATATATGCACTATTTCTTTGGCCAACTGATCAACCTCCTAAATTTTGTGGTCTTTACTCAAAGAAAAATATCTAGAAAGGTGACCTCCGCATGAAAGCCTAAGAGCAAAAAAGCCCGAGGATGTGTTTCTCTGTGTGAAGGAGAATCTCAGCAATTTCCTCCAATCCTCATTTCCTGATAGCATGAAGTCAGAGAGAAGACCCATCACAATGTTGTACATTGAAAAAACTGAAGGAAACCTTAGGGGAAAAAATCATGATTAAGCCAGCTACTGCCAGCAAAGCTTCAAAACATGGAGAGACATCCATGATGTTAGGAGCACTTCCCATCTCAGCTTTGTCTACTCTCTCTCTCCTCCATTTTCTGGTGGAGCTAGAGAACATGACATGGCTTACCTGACTCAGATCACAGCTCTCTGCCAAACTAGTCACTTCCTCTTAGACATGCAAGCAGCTTCATCAGACACACAGACCCCCACAGACACACACACAAAAGCAGCAGCAGAAAGCACTCAAACTTGAAGGTCTTTCTCCTTCCAAACATCAGAAAAACGAATGAAACTTTTCCTTTTTCTCCCTCAAAAGAGGAAGGTGAGGGGGGAGAAATCCTATCAGATCACAACTACATGGAAGCTCCAGGAGGATCTGATCTCTCTGTGTGGAGAATAGAAACCACAATGCTAAGAGGAGCGGGCGGGGGGGGAGAAGAAGGTTACTCCAGAAGACATAAAGAGCCTGTAGACTGTGTGTGTGCATGTGTGCGAGAGCGAGGAGAAGCTTTGTGTTGTGGAGCCTGGACTGGAACCAAAGCAGACAGCTTGCAAATGGAGGACAGGGAGATAAAGAAAGGGAAAAAAAAAGATAGGGAGAAAGCTGCTCCGGGTGGTTGAGAAAGGGGCAGGGGAGAAAGCACCTTCTCCCTCCCCTGGTTTAAAGGTAGGGACATCGGGGAACTGAGCAAGAAGAAGTGGGCTCCTTCCCCTTCCTTTCTTCCCTTCTCGGTCTCTTTCTCTCAAAGGAGAGCACAAGCGTGTGTAATGGCTCCTGCTCTCCAGCTGAACGCTGTCCTCCTCCAAGCAACCTCCTGCGGGCACGACCAGCCCCCCAGCCCCGACGCCGCCGGGTACCCCCGCATCCCAACTCCAGCAGAGCCGCGGTGGGGGCACCACCGGCGGGGTGAGGGACCAGCCTCGAGGAGGGCAGCGAGAGGGGACGAGGAGAAAGAGAAGGAGAGGAAGAGGGGGAGAGAGAGAAGAAAGAAAGAAGGAAGGAAGGAAAGAAAGAAAGAAGAAAGAAAGAAAGGAAGAAAGAGGTCACCCGGTTGCCTGGGTCGTGCCAGCACGGAGCTTTTCTCTCCTCCGTGTCTCTCCCGTCTCTGATCCAAGTCCACACGCACAGCACCATCCAGACCTCGCACGCACACACATATCCTCTCGGGCACCCCCCACCCCGAAAGCTCGACTGATATCTCACTTATCTCCCCATACCCCCCCTTAATACAACAACAAAAAATTAATTAACCGCCTTCCTCCTCCTCCCACCACCACCACCACCACCACCAGCACCTCCTCCTCTTCTCCTCCTCCATGCAAGAGACTTCTCTCTCAAACAAAACACCCCGCTCTCGCTTCCCTCTCCTCTCTTTTTTTTTTTTCCTTCCTTTCTTTCTTCCTCCTTCCTCCGTTGACCGAATGAATGGATTTCAGAGGAAGGTGGTGGAAAGAAAGACAGACAGAAAAGACCAAACAAACAAACAAAAATATATATACACACACACACACACGAGAGATGATCTCTCCAATGCCAAACGGGAGATGGGTTTTAATTGCAAGAACTTACAGGAGCGTCCCGGCACTGCTGGTCTTGCTGCTGCCTCCTCTCCTCTTCCTCTCTGCCTAGCTCTTCTTCTTGTTATTGTTGTGGAAGTTGTTTTGTGAGTCTCATGTGCTCCTTGCCAGGTCTCAGCAATGGAGGATCGCCATCTTTCCCTGCTTTTCCCCCCCTCTCTCTCCCTCTCCCTCTCTCTCTCCTTCACTGGTTTGCTGCAGCTGCAGATGACCTGAGATATCCGTCTCTCTCTCTCTCTCTCACTCACCCTCTGTGTCTCTCTCTGAATAATGAGCAACCAGAGGGAGAGAGAGAAAGAAGACAATCTCCTCTCCTACCACACAAAACGCAAGAGCACCAGGGGGTGCAAGAATCCTTTCTAACAACAACAACAACGTGTAGGGGAAGAGAAGGAAAAAGAGAAAGAAAAGAGAAGAAAAGAGAGGAGGAAAAGGCAAGAAGAAAGAGAGGGAGGGAGGTGGAAGAGGAGGGGGGAAAGCAAGCAAACAAGAGAGAGATCCAGGAGGCAGGCAGATGGAGGAGAAGATGGTAGGATAGAGGAGGAAGTGTTGAAGATGAAGGAGATTAAGAGGAGGAAGGTGGTAACAAAAAGTTAAGGTTTGGGACAGTGAATCACTCACAGGCCAGGGAGGAGGAGAAGAAGGGGGAAGGATCTGAAGAGCTTCCCCTTCCAAGCTGTTGCCTTCACAAAGCTTCCTGTGCAGGAGCGTTCAGCAGCTCCTGCGATGCTCGGGGAGCCGTTCAGATGGAGCTCTCTGCTAGGTCATAGCTCTCTTCCAGCCATGGCAAAAACCGGTTTCTGCATGCAGATCTGCCCCTGAGATGATCCCTCAGACACATCCATCTAGAGGCTAATCTTCCCTGAGCAGGGTAAAGAACATAAATGGAGCTGGAGGTTGCAAAGTATAAAACCAGATCTACCACGTGGTTGGTTTTTAATCCTCCTTCCAGCTTGCATTTGATGTGGAGAAAGGACACTCAAATTGTCCATTTCTGGCACGTATTTTGAAGTCTACTCCCGGAAATAAAGACAGTCATCTCCAGGTTTTTTATTTCTCAGAAGCATTTAGAAGAAAAGAGAGCTTGTACTACTGAGCACCAAATTCACTTCCTACATTGGTGAAACGTTTTTGGCTGCAAAATAAAATAAATAATTCTACTTAAAATAACTTTTATGCCTTCCAACACCTAGTTGTCTGCTCCTTTGTGACTGATTATTTAAAACCGTGGAAACTAACGATCAAGGCTCACAAAGAAAGGTTATCTTGGTGATGAAGGCAAGCAGGCAAAGACAAAGCGGCTGTAGCCTGCATTTTTATTTAGACTCGTTTCTATTAAGCATTGTGCTGAGCTACTTCTTTTGCT
>NW_009626714.1:0-5755 GCF_000690535.1 Cariama cristata
TGGGAGATGACAAGTCAGTGTTACAGCTCATAAAAGGATGAGAGCAATAGCACTGTGCCTAAGCCAACAACCCCATCTGATGTTGTTACAAAGAACACAGAGACATCAGAGAAGCTTGAAAGAAACAGTCTAATGTTCAGCAAGGCCCATACTCACAATAAGCTAAACAACCTCACTAGAAATAAGGTCACTGTATAGTCAAATAACTGTACAGCACTGCCTACTGTGAGTTAACCAGAATCTTACAGCTCATATTATCCAAAATATTAGGGGTTCAACAGTTAAGAGTTATACTGGTCCATCCTGCAAAATACTTACCGTAGGAAGGATATAGGGATGAACAACCCTTGACCATGCATGAACTCACCAGACTTGTTCAGTATTATCTACTGAATGAGGCAGGGAATTAATTACAGAAGAAGAGAAAGCCTTATGCTTGAAGCAAGGGTATATATTCATCCAAGAAAACTCAATTCCCTCTTTACCTTTGCAACAGTGACACATTTCAACACATTTTTTCATTTACAGCCCTGAATTGTTGATGTACGAATTGAGACATCTGGGATCTACTACAGATCTCCAAGTTGAAGTCAGCAGGACTTGTAGATGTTCAACATTTGCAGTAAGGAAGTGTAATTTGGGGGATGTCTTAAACAGACCTTAAAAAGATCTTGAATTTTAAGCAGCCGTCCTACTAATTAAGTCCTGATTTTCAAAAGCACTGAAATTTGTGCATCAATCAAACTGCTCATCATCAATACTCAGCCCTAAAGGAGTTTCTGCGCTCAACCCCAGCCCTTCTGCCTCCCCCTAGGTAGCCACTGAAACTACAACAGCCTCTGGATGTCACAAAGACCTCTGGCCCCTTCAGCTCCAATTCATGAGCCTAACAACTTCCTCAACACTCTGCCTCACCAGACAGCACTGTTTCTATAGATTTACATCTGTTTTGAAAAGACAACTGGTAAGAAAATAACAGTCACTACACCGAGTTACTGTTAGGCAGAATATCTTTTCTCAGACAAGACACCTGAGCAAGAATCAAAGCTCTGGAGCTAGAACGCCATCAAAGGAAGGTCTGCAACCCTAGAGAACAGCCTGCTCACAGATCCTCCACTAAGATCCACGAAGCAAGTATACTGTCTGGATGCTTCATCTTGTCCAACTTGTCTGTTTCTCTTTTGCTTCCTTATTTTTTTCCCTTTTATTGTTTCATGATACAGATTTTAGTTGCACAATTTATTTGAAAATTGCAGGAAAGGGAGGAACCGGGTGAAGCATAACCTTTAATAACCCATGTAGCGCTTTAATAATCCCCAACACAAGCTACAGCAGGATAGTGCATTTTTTAGCAGAGCATTTGGTACAGAGGCGCAGGTTTAGAGATGGTCCCTGTGCCCAAATGAAACTCGGAATAGGAGAAGTCACCATTCACCACAGAGATGATGTACACAGTTGTGTGCCTGGCTGGCATTCACAGGATTCTCCTATAAACGTTTTTGACATACTGTTCTATGTCAAGCTAAACTTCACAGGTGACAGAACAGGATTGTGGTCTGGAATTCTTGATTCGCATGTGCTGAAGCAGAAAGGCAGGTATTTTTTGACCTAACCAAATTGTCCTAAAAAAGGTATGTCATGATTAATGCCATCTTTTGCTGACTTCTTTTAGCTATTTGGCTGAGATGACTTTTGCTTCACCATAAAGCAAAATTATGTTTAAAGGGACACTCACGAGTCAAAAATGTCTGATACATTTTTCCCCCGAAATCAACTTCCTTAAAACAAACCCAAAAAACAACAAAACAAAACAAAACAAACACAAAAAAATGTTTCTTACACCACCATCACCCCCAAAAAAATCCAAATTCAAATGAAGCTGAAATACTGAAAAGAAATAAAAAAGGTCTCACTGGAATCAAGATGGGATGAAGAACATTACTGAGTTTAGCAGTGATTTAAAAGCTGCTGTTCAAATGCCTACTCTAGAGATATATGCTACTGCTGTCAAACCAATTACTGAAACCTACTGGAAGAGGAATTATGCTAAATATTTTATTACTCTATAAAGCATAGATATGCAAAATTCTATAATTTAGACTAGGAAAAACTGTAACAGATGAATTCTGAAAAAATGACATGACAGAATGAAAGACAGCACCTTCTGTACTTATGTATCAGCTGAGTGACGGTGTTGATGTTTCCCTGTATTGGTAAAGCCTTTCACAATGCTGTGAAGTTGTATTTCAGTAGACAAGTATGAGATTGGCACATTACGGAGGTCTGTTTGATATACCTTCTATATGAAAATTAATAGGGAAACTCAATCTCTGGGCTCAGCTTACAGATTTTGATTACTTTTCAGAAAGTTTTTTAAATTTAAAATTTTATAAAACAAACTGAATGATGAAAGCAAAAAAAACCCCAACATGTTAAATGCTGTAGCCCTAGGGCACTGTTGCCTACTCTTGCTATAAGGAAATAGGCAACTTGGTTTCTGTTGCAGATGATCTGTGATGCCCCTTCTATGCTTTATTATGAAGCTGATAAATGACTCGCTAGAAACATGGTGAAAGCTTTTGGAATTCATTGTGCTATGGAAAACAAATTAGAAACTTAACTTGTTGCATGAGGGATTACCCTTCACAGCATGGCCTTTACAATGTGAAACTAATTATTGCAGGGAAGATTTATGGTGTTTACAGTCAAGAATTCAGGGTCAGTTCGACCAAATTCATGTAACTTTAGACCTCAGGCTTGTCTGACTCTAAATAGAATGACGACTTCAACAAATTTAAAGATAAAAATAATACTTTTTTTCTACTGAATTGCTTCGCAAGAAGCTGGGAAATAGGGGCTAAACAAATCTAGGTTTCAGTATTTACTCTGAAAGTTTTTGCTTTCTGAATAGGCAGATAATGGAGTGGGTCAGAAAAATGTGTTTTAATTTCTGTAGTTAATTTCACAGGAATGCACCAGAGTGTTAAAGCCTGGAACCCTCCAAGTGTTTTCACACAATCGTTCAATGACCAAAATATGTGCTACTGATCTGGAAATATGGCTGGCTGCATAATGAAGAGGCCAAGCTGTTTATCTTAAGCAGATCATTAGAAGTGACTTAAGTTTTAGAACTATTAAAAAAAGCCAACATTTAACATACAATATCTAACAGGGAAATTGTTTTATCCTAAATTATAAAGTGAAACAAATACTTAACAGAATTAGCAAGTGATTTGTGTCAAGAAATTATTTCTAGTAGATAGATGTTTATTTTTAAGCATAGGACTTACTGCATTATATTTTGTTCTTAAGATATATCAAATGTTTTCTACCTGATTTACCGTCCCTTGAAAGTTATTCATTGTTTTGTTAATGGCAAGACTCCTAGCTTATAAGCACAACTTGAACGTGTCTGAAACAAGTGTCTTGTACTTAAAAGCATCCTATAACATCCTACTGTAGCTGAGCCACTATACATTTTTCACAGACCCTCACACATTCAGAAAAGCATTTAAGCTTGCACTTAATTTCAATGATACAGTACCTCCTGCAACATGATTTAAGAACCTCCTTAAGCTTTGTTGAACTAGGGCTGCTATATCTGAACCTGCAGATGCTGGGTACATCCAGTAGAATATCGTCAATTTCTGCAAAGACACCTGGGAGATAAGCAGCTGTATGGATAATATTAAAGGCAATAGCTAATTGTGATTTCAGTTATGCTTCCAGCCATGCTAAGAACTTGGCAATTCCTGGTGAAAATAGACAACCTCTGAAGTAAAAGACAGGTAAGCCTACCAAAATCAGCATCACCATTTTCTGATACAATGTCTTACCTCACTACTGTTGATAAAGAGATACATGACTGTTTACGAAAGACCAAATTCAGCCAAATCACTCCGGTTTATCTCTATCCAGAAGAAATGCAGGAAAGCGAATCTTTCAGATTGAAGAGCTGATGCATAGCTAATCCAATTCAATTAACTGTGCGTCTAATAACATTTTCCTTTTAAAATACGTTTTACAATGTTTTTCTTGGAAAACACTAGCTCATAGATTTAGCAATGGCCTAAGCATGACCTCAGCTTTTCCTGTAGCCTTACCAGGAAGTGATACCCACTAAGTCAAGAACTTGGAAGAAAGCTGGTCAAAAGCAAGAACAAAATACTGACTCCAAAACCAACACACAGAGGACAGTTACAATGGGGCCATACTCTTATATTCCTTAAAGTGATGATGAAGACCTTCTGCAGATTCTATAACTTAACAAATATGACAAGCTTACAACAGGTTTTATCTATCATAACTTACATCCATGTTACTGCAGGTTGTCTGGAACTGCATTGTGGTGCATCAAAATAAGGTCATAGTTATAATTTCTTATTTCTCACCAGCAATGACACAGGAGCAAAGAAACAACTCTTGCCTTTCAGATTCCTGGATGAGTTTGCAATATTGACAGTATACATACTCATTTAGAAATCAAATCATTTGACAGGTAGCAGAGTGATGTCCTTTTTATACTTTTTCATTATACAATGACTTTCAATCAGCCACTTTCAACAAAAAACAGGCTCATATGTGCTATCTGCTATCCATATTAGCAGGCAATGAGAAACAGAGAAATTAAGGGGAAATTTTTTTTATTTTTTTTTTTTTTTTAAAAAAGAGGTCCGCACAGGGGTAAAAGATGCTCTGGTTTCCCTGAAGGATCCCACTCTTTACCAAGCCAGTTCCTCTGCCTCTATCAGGAGCAGTGCTTCTGTATGGCCACAGATTTCAGTAAATGCAGCTCCTTTCCAGGCTTCTGGAATCCTAGTCAGAAGCAAGAGCAAAATCTCAGTCCTGCACTGATGGCCAAGGCAGGGACAGGCTCCCGCAGACAAGAGACCACGGTGCCAGTGACAACAGCGAATATGAGCCCTGGGTCTAGAATTCATGGCTATGGGGACAACACAGCAGGTGATGTTAATAGCAGCCCAATTTCATGAGAAGTGTGGGGCAGAGACACAGGAAAACTCCAGGTATCTGTGGCAGGCCAGAGATGCCAGGGTGATTTGATGAGGAATGAGAGAATAAATAAGTTTGTGGAAAGAGGGATGAAAGGAAAGGGTACAGTTCAGGGCTTGTGGATACTGTAGGACAAGACACAGGAGGACATGAGCTCCATATTAAGGAGGGAGGTCTATTACAAGAGAGTTTGTAGAAATGCAGTGGTTTGGAGCCTCATGCATGTAGCTACTGCTCAAAAGTGCTGCTTCTCCCTCGACACGCATATTTTGTGTGCTGCATTTGATGTTAGGGAATATGGTAGCCTGATCCAGAAGTATTCTAGGTCTCTAAACTAATAACTATACCTTGACCATAAAAACCTTAAATGGCCCCATGAACTGAAAGGTGAAAGAATTCTTATTATTTCCCCTGTTACTTGTGTTGAACTTCATGTTGATGTGTATAAGATTTAGTTACTACTCGAAACATCCTTATTTATACGATTTTAACTTAGCTATTGCAATGAATTGAAATAATTTATTTTTATATACAAAAGCTATCACTATTTCTTAAGAGAGCTGATCAGCTATGTTGCAGGTAGATTTTAGCACATATTAAAAAAATAATCCCAACTTTGGCATAATTTTAGAATAGCTGTCAAAGTTTGGTTCAAGAAGCTCATAAATTATGCATTCAAGTCCAATAGATAATTTAACTAGACAGTACTCCACAGGCCTGAAATCATAGAATCATAGAATCATTA
>NW_009626715.1:0-34445 GCF_000690535.1 Cariama cristata
TATATACATACACACATACATCTGTGTGTATATATATATAATCACAGTTTTTTCCCATCAGGACCAGACAAGAGCCATGACCTCTCCCAAGCCCTTCCTCCAGCCAGCTGGGCTCTGGGCATCTGGCTGGGGGATGCGAGCAGCACTTGCTGGGGGGGAATTGTGCAGCTGGTACCAGCCTCTGCCTCGGCTCCCTCCGCTTTGCTGCCAAACGGGGGACCGGGGCACAGCTCAAGAGTTTTGCCTGATTTAAGCCAAAGACAGCAGTCTGTGAGTCGGGTTCAGGCTAGGGGTTGGGCAAGATGTGAGGTGGGGAGAGCCCTCAGGGCTTCTTCCTAACCTGAGGGAGGGTAGTGATGTCCTGATGTGCTACTTCAAATTTGCTTTGAAAGCTCCGCACTCTGCCCTCCTGGGTATCGGGGCTCAGTAGGGCGGTAAAATCGAGCTCGTGACTTAAGGATGATGAGGACCTTTCTGCTCTGTCCACGTAGGAGGTTTGTCCTCCTTCAGCCTGTATAATAGCATCAATAGCTTCATAAAAAATAAACCAGCCCCTGGAGCAAAAGTGGCCCAGCAACACCATTCCCAGGAGTGATCCAGCTGAAGCAGTTTGGGAACTGCACTGAGTGTCACTCTTTGGCTGCAAATCCATTTATCAGCTGGTTACGCACACATGGAAATGAACAAAAGCAGCAGCCAGGTCAGAGTCGGAGCAGGGGCCGGGTGCCGGGGCTCTCTGATTCCCTCCTTGACTGGCACTGGGATTTTTGGCCTGTGTCTCTCTTTTCTCCACCTGTAAAGTGGGGGTGGCAGGTGTGTGTGTGTGGGGTGTTTGGGAAGCCTCGTGAATGTTTGGAAAATGCTGTCAGAGCAGCCCCAGCCTTCGGGCAGCAGGGTAGAAACCCTTCAGCTGAGACCTTTGGCAATCGCTTGTAACTACCAAAACTCAAAAGTCAAAACCGAGGTTCTTGGGCAGAGCAAGGATGTTACTGCTGCTATTAGGGCCAGGGGCTGCCAGCAGTTCAGGCTGCTCTGCTATCAGACCCTCTACAGAGCAAGACTGTGGAAATGAATACAGTGCCTCCTGAGCGAGGAGCGCTCTGTGTGTGCTGTTATTGCTGTAGCCCTTTGGGTGTGCTGGGAAACACAGTCAGACTGGCCAGGGCCAAGTTGAACAAAGGGAGGATTTGGAGCGCGGCTGCCTGTCGGATTCCACCTTGGCGGTGGGGGAAGCTGCCCCTGAGACCGTGATTTCTTGAGCGTGCTTGAACATGCTGCTCTGGCAGTTTTATTTCTCCATTCCCCTGCTTATCCCTTCCATCTTTTTTTTTTTTTACTGCGCTTACTTTACTCCCTCTCGGAGGGCTTGTGAGGCTACATGAATCCACATCATCTGCAAAGCACCTTAAAATCCTCGAGAGGAGGATGCTGTGGCAGTGCCACACGTTTTTATACTGCTGCTGTTTGGGGGGAGGCGACATGCGCTCGTAGCTAACCACAGAGCCTCTCGCTACGAGCTATAGTGCTGTGCAACAGCCGCTCCAAATCTGGTCCTGATCACAGAATGATATAAAGCATCCCAGCTCTGCTCCGTGCCTGAAATCCCTTAGTGGGGAAAAATAATCATCTTTTGCCTCTCCTGTCCCTCTGTAACTGGGGTCCTAGGATGTGCCAGCCACCCCCCACTCTGGATATGTCCCGGTCCTCCTGCAGGCAGCAGCTGGGATGAAGGAAGATCCTCTCCTGATGCACTTGACAGTGGGGCCTGGTGGAAATATCACATCCTGACCTACCATGATCTGTTTGCATAGAGAAGGGAAACAGGAGAGGCGTGTGGTGTTTGGGCTTCCCCTCGAGCGGTTTCCCAAGGGTTTGGTGGGTTGCCGTCAGAGGCAAGCTGGTAAAATGCAATACGTGTGCTGCCGTGACTGTGTGGTGGCAGGGCTATCGCAGTCTAATAGGCTTCGCCGCGATGGGAGGTGGATAATGAGCCCACTCGGCTGTGGCCTCTGCCTGCATGGCTGGGGCAGAAGCAGGGAAGTGACCGCAGGTGGGCACGGGGTGAGGAGGTCGGTGGGGGTCTGGGGACAGCACTCCCCTGCAGGGGTGGCATCCAGCCAGGATCTGAGCAGTTGGTCTCCTGGGCTGAGCTGACCGTGCGAGCCTACAGAGCGGCTAACGCAGGGGCTAAAGCAGTTCAAGTGAGCCTCGGCACGCATCCTTCTCCGGCTCCTGGGTGCACGGCGTGGGGGCTGTGGCACTGCCCACTGCCGGCTCCCAGCCAATGTGGAAAATGTGGCATTTCAACCGCCCTGCTGGAGAAATGGATGAATCGAGAGAAGCAGCTGTCCTTTTGCAGTTCAGAGCCCTCAGCCCTGAGTTCATTCCCTGTGAAGTTAGATTACTTGACTTGATGTATAATGGCAGTCGTGTGTGAGAGGAGGCTTGGCTGTGCTCCGCCTGCTTCTCGTGTCCCTTGACCTTCTGCAGAGCCACTGAGATGAGCTGCCTGTTTTGATCCAGCTTTTGGTTTCCTCTGCTCTGCACGAGGGATGGTGTTGGAGTTCAGGTTTGGGCTCATCTGCAAATAAGGGTGACTCATGTGACTTATGGGTCTCTGGAAAATATTTCTTCAGTTTTCTAAAATTGGCTGCTTTTCTGTCTGGGGAAAAAGAGAAAATCTTGTCTTTTGGGTGAGCGAATCCAAGAGTTCTGCTCTTGCATCTATGCTGTGACATTTCAAATCCTGAGCAAGTGGAGGTGTATTGCATGGGTTTTAAAAATTGAAGTGCTTTCTGGGCTTGTGGTTTTCTTCCTTATTTTCTCCCAATGTGAAGAACAAAAATCACCCCAGGTAAAAACTATAGTCGATTGCAAATCTCAGCTTGAAAGTGGTTTGTTATTTGTTGACCTCAAGTTTATTAGCACAGCTTTAAACTTAAAATCTGGATGTCTGACTCCTGGAGGGAGCAAGGGCAATTTTTGAATGTTGAAGTTGGTGCAGGGGAGCTGTCAGAGATCAGTGTCCCAGAAATAGCTCATGCATTAACAGTGATCCTCCAGATCCCTGCTTTATATCCAGAAATCTTGACATGTGGGCTTTCCGCAATAGCCTCTCCCCAAACAGATGCTTGAAATAAAAATGCAGAAATCGGTAACAGGCAAGGGCTGACTCGGTGGCATGCTGAGTCCCTGCATGCTCCCATTTCCACCTGCCACGGAGGGTGGAAACACGAGTGAGTACCACTCCTAGAACTGCTTTTTTTTCTTTTGTCTCTGGAGCACAGCATAGTTTCATATCGATTAGGAGGAGCTTTGGGACCTCTGGCAGTTGGCTTGTGTATTGGGTGTTTCTGGAGGATGGACTTCTTCCCTGGCCTCTTTCCTTTCCCTCCCAGGTTGCCTCCTGCTCCTTGGAAACTTCCCGGAGGCAGAAGCTGTACAACGTGTCTTTTGCAAGGGCTTTGGCATCATTTCCACGCTACGTACAGGTGGTTAATCGTTAACCACATGCTGCTGCTTTGCTTTAGCACAGTGCCAATGGTCAGAGCCCAAGACTCTGTTCTCCTGTCTCTAAAGATTGCAGCGTGGGAAGCTCGCCCAGCATACCTGTGTCCCACGGACGAGAGCAAGGTCATTGCTGTCGCATGGGCAAAGCTTGTTAGTCAGAGGGGTGGCTGGTAGGTAGCTTTGAAAGAGGAATTTTGCTGTTGGCTGACTGTGAGCTGAGGATGGGAGTATTTGCTTCCATTTCCCAGTCAAAAGCTGGATGTGAAGCTGCCTGTGGGCTTCTCCAACTGGCTGACTTCTCTGGGCTGGTAGGAAAGCAGCAACGTGCCTGGAAGATGGAGACAGAAGAGTATCGTTAGTTAAATGCTCTGAATCGTGTTAGGCTGGTGCCCAATTGCTCTTTGGAGCGGGTATGTGGTCTCTTATCTTTGTCCTGTCAACTTTTATGACCTGTGTAGCTCCTCTGTGCCCCCACTAGAGCCTGTTTGGCAGCTGAGAGACCCTATATTGTAATACTGACTCGGGTTGCCTGGGCTCAGCTCTCCTGGCTGCTCCCTACCTCTGTGCTCAGCCATGTAAAATGAGCACCAGGGAGATGAGATCAAGGTATCCTTTTCCTTTGGAACAAAGGGTTTCTAAATGTTTTGCAAACATTGCTGAACTGAGCATCACCTGTCTGTGGGGAGATGGTGAGTGGGAGACTCCTCTGGGCCATGCTGCTGAGAACAGGAGGTGTCTGTAGGTATTGAGCAAGTCGGCAAGGAAAGATGTCAATTGTTTGATTCCCTCCTCTTGTTTAGCCGGAAAATAGTCAGTGGCTGGGGTTTACCTGCTTCTCTGAGTAGCCGAACTGGCGAGTTTAGCCACACTTGCATTTGCCACCATGTAAGACCACCTTGACGTATGCTCTTCAGACTCTGGTAGACTTAAGTAACTTGGGCAAACGGTGTGCTCTGCTGCGTTTGTCTTCTGTTGCCTTTGGCTGTGGGTAGCTGCATCCTGAGGAGCAGGTGCCAGCTGATGTTCACCATTTGTTTGTGAATGATTTTATTCCCATCCCTTCATAGCATTCCTTCCGTGTGCAGCTTTCAGGGGATGCCGTTTCCCTCACAACTGGGATAAGCTGCAGCTTTTGTGGGTCGATAAGTGGTACCATTTTTCAGGGACTTGTACCCCACAGGGCTCCTGCAGGTGTGCCTGCCCGGAGGCAGGTCTTGTAGCCTTGGGGATGTAACTCTGGGAACCGAGGTGGATCCTAAAAAAAAAAAAAAAAAAAAAAAAAAAAACACACCCCCAAAACACCACCAAAAACCAAGAGAGGGGACGACACTAATTCTTTGCGTTGATGTATTGTCAGGCTTGTGAAGTACAGGTTTGACTTCATGTCTTGCTGTGCCTAATATTTAATGAGACGTCACAGATGATTTCAGCGGCCTCCTTACCGTTTGACTCTTACCAGGTTGGTCGCTCTTGAGTCTCCTGCCTTTCAGGCAAAGACCAGGAACGTGGCTACATAGGGTTCGTTCTGCTCTTATGCTGGGCAGCTGCCTGTCAGTTTGCACACGCGTGAACACAACGCATGAGGCTGTATGATCTCTCCAAGGCTGCCGTGCTGCCTGTAAGCCCGACCACCTCACTGCGGGCAGGAGGAACTCGAGTCCGAGGAGGCATGGTGAGCAAGCTGGTGAATTCACCATGTTCAACAGCTTATGAAATACTCTTGTTTTCTTAAAACATCTTCTTCCCTTCAAGTTAAAGGAAAAGTGAAGGAGACTTGGGCTCTCCATCTTGCCAGCCTGCAGAGCAGCTCCACTCCCTGTGGCTCTGCAAATATCTGGGGTGCTGGAAATGAGATGGAAAAGAAGCCGCAAGTCGTAGCACCGATGCTTTTGCAGGGCCAGGGTGCCCCTTCCAAGTGCTGGGTTTGTGCTGCTCAGCCTGGCCCCTTCCCCTGCCAAAATCCAGCACCTGCCTGGCTATTCCCTGCGCTCATACGGCCGTTGCCTTTCCCAGTTTATTTTAGGGTCGGGAGGAAGGTCCTTAACACTTGGGGTTTTGTGGCAGCCGTTCCTGCTGTGGCCAGATCCCTGCAACATTAATTTTTTATTTTTAGATCTCTGTGGGATCTCTCTTATGGCAGATGAGAGACCTGTGCCAGCTCCCTGGGAAGGGATGACTTGGTAACTATTTCTTCAGGGGTATTACTGCAGGAGGAAGATTCAGTGACAGTTTGGCATCTTAGTATTTTATTTATGGTGTTTATGTTTTAAAAACGTGGGAATGAATGTCATTTGCCTAAGTGGCAGAAAACAATTTTATATTTAATTTGTCCCAGTGGCCCATATGGTGCATTGAAAAATAAAAGAAATGGTTCACAATAATAATATTAATAAAATCCATTTGGCAGCACTGGCCTTAATTGTTAATCAAAGTGATGAGGTAGCTGGGGCTCAGGGACCATGGCAGCCTGGGACGGTGTGTAGAGGTGTGTGGGGGGTGAAAGGGCAGCACTCCTGAAGATGTGTTGTGTTTTTTGTAGTGTGTTTTGTTTTTTTTTTTAACTAGAGCCTTTCAGTTAAATAAGCAGGTGAAGCAGCTGCAAGTTCTAGCGAGCTGAAGCGTTCTTTCAGTACCTAGCTGCTTCCCAGTTAGACTTGTCTTTGCATATACAAAACTGCCCTAAAATTTAAAAGCTAAAAATTCAGCCGTGTTTGCTGGAAACAGAAGCCTTTGAGAGACGTCTCAGGTCGCTGTTTGCCATGGTGAAACTTGGCCCAGGTGCTTCATCCTGAGGTGGGGAGGTCAGGAGAAGATCAGGTTTTGTTTCAGCAGCACTGAACTGGGACTGCCTGTCTTGGAGTGCTGAAAAATGACTTAATTATTCCTGTTAGAAAAAGCATGCAGCGTAGCACAAAGGCAATGAAATAAATAGAGGCAAACGTGCTGGGGACGAAGCATGGGGGTCAGCGGGAGACCGTGGCTCGCCTGTGCCGTGCATCACCTCCCTTCTGCGGGGAAAGCCTCAGGGCAGAGCATGGCCGTGCGGGATCTCTTCCTCTGCCCAGGATGCCGTCTGGTTGCTCCTGTCCCATGGCATCTCGGTGACAGTCCCAGGACCTTGTTCTCTCTTTCCTGTTTCGGTGGTGTACGCTGCTCTCTTGTGCTCCTCCAGCTCTCTCTGCCAGCTCCTACGGTAGGTTCGTAGGCTCTTTGGGGCTTGTCCTGTCAGTTGTCACCACTGTTCTGTCTGTGCAGCGCCTAGCGCAGAGGCCGTTATCCACAACATATCCCGTACTATTGCATTAAATTACAGACATAACTAAAGTCAGACCCACGGACTCGGAGTCAAGCTGGCTTACTGACTGAGCTGCAAACTCATCCTCCTTACAGGCTGCTGTGCCTCAGTTTCCCCAAAGCCTGAAATGGAGATTTTTGTCTGCTTCACAGGTCTTTTGGGAGGCTTAGCTTGCAAGTTTTGTAAGGGACTGAGATGAGATAACCTTAGCAAAACATTTGGTTGAGTTTGCCCTTTGTATGTCTTTGAACCAAGAACGGGATTAGCAGAAATGCCGCGGGTCAGGGACGATCTGCTGGAAGAGGAGGACGTTAAAGGTGCAGCACGGGCTGCTCCATGCAGTGAACAACAGGATTTATGGGGAAAGGCTGCATCCTACGTGCCGCTGTCTTTCGCTGCAAGAATATGTGCTTATAAAAATACAACTAATAAAAGTGATAAAGGACGGGAAGTGGACTGTCCTCATCAGATTTCCAGGTCTCCATTGTGCTTGTGGCTGTGGAGGCAGTGAGATATATAGGAGCACATTTTTAAAATAAAGAAAAAAAGTGGTCTTTTGGGCCCCATTTTTGCAGAGAAATGACCCATGTTGTGATGTGCTTTGAGCAGATGGGTAATTTCTCAGTGTTGGCAGAGCCTGAGATTTTGATAGGCAGCTGTGTGTTCCCTTTGGAGCTGCTTTCTTTTGGCTGCTTCGGGAGCATCGTCCCTGCAGAGACCTGCCCCGGCTCCTTCTGCGGTGGCAATGCAGGTCCCACAGCACTGTTGGTGTCCGAGCCCCGTGCTACCCTGGGATGGGAATGAAGCTGCCACGGGGGCTGCCCCTGGGCCGGGAAGCTGGTTTGGCTCGTCAGATGCTGCTTGGTTGTTCGTCCTACCATGATGGAGCTGTAGGGTTGACTTTGCAGTTCAGGCTTCAAGGCTGCTGTGGTCAGGCTGGGGTAGGGCTCTGACTTCTGAGTGTTATAGCATAGGCACTGATGACATTTGGCTAAAGCTGCAGAAAATTATCTACTTAACCTCCTGTTTTCATTCTCCCACTTTCCAAATTTTTCATCTTGTAAGCTGAAACATGGTCTTTGTGAGGAGGCTTTGTTTTAAAGTAGCAGGGAGAGAGAAAGCAACTGTGCTGAAACCTGCATCAGCCATTTTGTGGGCCTGGGAGGGAAAAAAAAGGAATATTTTTCTTGCCTTTTTATTTTGGGTAAGCTGAATCCTGAAACAGCCAGGACTTGGCTGGAAAAGTGCTCCTACCCAATGAAGGTGTCTTCAGAGGTTCTCTGAAAAAGTCTTCCTGCAGGACAAAATTGGAAAACGCTGATGCTTTCCATCTGCTCGCATGCTGAGTGCCCTGAACGAAGTATTTGGTGCCAGAGAGTGTCATGCTTAGTAATGCCATGCTGTACCTTTGTGCTTTTTGGTATCAAGTATGCAGTCAAAAGCTTAATTAAATGAGGAAGAGTGTGCAAGAGCTGCAAAAAGCAGTGCAACTCCTTAGGTAACTGCTGAGTTAGTCTCCGAGTGTGGGAACAGAGATACAGTGGTAGTGCAAATGGGAGCCATCTCGCATCCACACAATGAAGTTTAAAAAAAAATTCTGTGCTCCTATGTAGTTTCCCAAAGTAATTCTAAATTGTAAAAATTAATAGTAAAGTATCAGAGTTAGGAAATGTGAATGTTGCAAGTGTTCGCTGCAGACTCCTGGTGCTCAGTGATGTGATCGTGCTGTATTTCCCAAGTGCTATAATATGCATGTGATTTTTCATGTGTGTGTTTTTTTTTGTTTTTTTTTTTTTCCCTTTATACCTGTCTGGGAGATTTTGCAGATCTAGTTGTATGGTAGGAATTACCAGCTACACCAGGCTGCTGATGGAGTAGGCTGTATGTGGTTCCTAACCTTCTGAGATGTCTCAGTTTGGCTGAAGTACCTGTTCTATGCCTAAAGATTGGGCACAACCTCTCAAAGGGATCTCTGGGTGGGTTGATAGGGGCAGTGACAAACAGGTAGGGTGTAACCCTGTCCCCGGCATAGGGATGCTGAGTTGCCACATCACCGCTAGTGCTACGCTGGCCTCTGTAATGCTGAGGCTCTTGGGTTTCTGTTTGGGAACAGTGGAGCTGGCTCCCCTGGCAGTACTAGATGCAGGCTGGGGTGAGGACAGTCCTGTTTCTCCTGTTGCTCGGAGTGCAATGCGGTGTTTATACTGAGCTTGGGTTGGCAGCAGAAGGATGGATGCTCTGCAGTGAGTAACCCTTTCAAAAAAATCTGTTGGAGCAGATCTGAGCAAAATTCGCATATTTGCATCCTCTCTGCCTTTGGGTGGTCTAAGTCTTGTGCCATGCACTGGGATGTCAGATTGATGTGCCATGCCCGCTAACTGAGCGGTCCTGTGGGGCATTTCCAGTCTGTACTGGGAAAACTGGACCACACTGGCTGAGCACTCCCAAAGAAATTTTGGGACGGGCTGGGAAATCAGTGTTCCTTCAGGACTAGCAGTGGATCTGTCAAGTCAGGCGATGATGAGATGCGGTCAAGTGAGGTCTAGCCTTGGAGAGGCTGTCCGAGCACCTATCAAAAGCTCCCTTTGGCTGAGCATGAAAGGGTTTTAAGTCAGTGGGGGGATTACTGGCTCGGGTCAGGTTCCTGAACAAACACAAATCTCATGCTACACGTTAGGCAAGCCACGAGGAGGTGGTTTACAGTGAAAGTAAACACTGTCCTTACAGAGCAGGGTACAGATTGAGTCACGTCAGGTAGTGGGAAAAATCTGCTGGTCTGCTTGCATCACTTAGCTTACAGAATTGTTAATTAATTATTAATTTTAAATTATTTACTCCTTAATTTTCTTGGGCCTAAAGCCTCACATTCAAAAAAGATGTGCTGGAGTTGAAGGGAAACACGGTGGGGTGACACAAATGATTGTGTGTGGCAGGGCCAATAAGAAAGATAGGTTGTTTGCCACATTCTTCTTTCTGCTGCCATTCAGCTGTTAATTGTGCAGCTCTGCCCTGCATGGTTGATACCACTCTGACCTTGCTGCCCCTTATACCCGTGAATCAGGGGGGCTGCCTGGGTGCTTCTGCCCCCTCCACCCCCCATGGTTTTGGACGTGTTAGTCTTGGCATGGCAATGCCGAGGCAGTAGAGCTTTCTTGCCCACCGCCGGCATCCTCGGGGCAGGGGGTCTCACCGACTCTCACTTGTGCTTACTGAGGAATTGACAGGGACAGCGTACTGCGGGCGCCTTGTTAGAGGCGTATGATGTGTGCAGAGCTGAGCCCTTTAAATCTTGGTGCCCTAGTTAATGGGGATTTAGTCCTCCCAACCTGTCACAGCCCATCTCATTTTTCCTTCTCTTTCTTTTTAGTTAGAGGATTATAATTGTTGCACTGGGCTTAAATGGGATTGGAATGCTCTGTATCTTTCTTCTGCTTTTCCCCAGTATCTCCTAGGAGCCATCATAAAGAAGGGCCAGGAATGGATAAACAGGTATTAGCACCACTACAAGCGCTGAAGAATGGGTAAGAAAACTCTCCCTAACCTATTGTGCCCATGTTCTTGGCAGGGTCTGCACGGGATGCTCTGTGACCTCCTGAGCTGTGGCAGCTCCCCCACATACTTCCGTGCCCCCAGACTGCCTGCTCTGTGGGAGCGGGGACTCCTGGCAGCAGCTGGGGGGGCGGAGAGCGCTGGTGGGAACTGGGGGTATGAAGAGACTCCCTGCTTATCCTTCTGTGCCTCCTGCCCCTTAGGAGCCTTGTAAGGCGTTACTCTAGTTCCCCAGCTGATGGCTGTGCAAAAGGAACTTGCCACTGCCAGTGGGTCGCGTGTTCAGAAACCCCAGTACGCAGATGCACTCAGTTCCTTCAGCTGGACTTCAGCAGCATCCAAAATGGTAACGTCTAAACTTTAAATGAAATATCTTGACTTTTTTTTTCCAGAGGGGTGTAGGTGGGCAGTCCTATTCACCATGGAAGAATCCTTAGAAGTGTTTGAAAGCAGAAACACAGGGTGACTGTTTGAACTCCCTAGTTTATGTATCAGTGAATCTGAGAAATTAGGAAATAGTGCTGCACCTGGCATTTATGAAACGTCCAGGAATTTGCTAAACTGAGTTTTGTGACAGATTCATTAAGACTAAGTAAATTTTGAGGATACACATTACATCATCAGTTTTCTTGTCTAGCTTTCTGTTAATGCTTTTATAATTCTACTAGAAATACACCTGCCACTGCTGTATTTAACTTGCTGGCCCTGTGTGAAGCTTTAATTGTGTCCCTGACCATTCTCTGTGGCAAGGATAGCCATGAAGCGTGTTGCCAAAAGGTTATTTTGAATCATTAAAGGCAATTTGTATCTTGCCAGTTTTGAGTAGGTGAGCTGAATTTGAATGGGAACTATTTCTATTGAGATCACAATTTGCTTTAAATTATTGGTTCAATGTTTTTCTTCCCAAGGTAAATTCCCATATCATTGTCCCATATCTGATAGGGCTAAATTTAGATGCGTTTTGGTCGTTGCCTGTCAGTTGAGGGCCCTTTGAGAGTCAGATGCTGTGTAGCCTGGGGTAGGCTCAGCACCCCTGCAACAGAGGGGTCAGATCCGTACTGGGTCACGATTGGGGTGACTCCAGCCATTACCTGGGTCTGCTTGGCAAGAGCCGGGTGAGTGTTGGCAGTGCACGGAGGGTTCAGGTGCAAAAGGAGAAATGTGGAGAGAAGCTGTTCTCTGTGATGACAGAGAAGGTCAGGTTCAGGTACTCTCTGCCAGCCTTTCCCATGCCCTGCCTGTAACTGTGTATGCTAGGGGAGTGCATAGTCTGTCTCACAGCTGGATGTGTATCTCCATAGCAGACTCTTTCTGTATGTGAGGAACTGATTTTGGGGCTCTTCTGGAACGGGAGAGCGAGGCAGGGAGACTTGTTGAATAATGAACCATGAGGGGCTGCCGCAAGCCTGCCTGGGGTTACACCAGTCACCTTGCTGTCCTTTTCTGAGGAATTTGCACATCAAAGTTAGGCAACCTGAGATCTCCCATACGTCTTGCTCCTAGCCCAGACCTAGTACAGTCTGTGCTGCTGGGTCCCTCCTGATTGTCTGCAGATCCCTTCTTGTAGGGTATTTGGGTATCCAGACTGGGGGATCTTCTGTGCAAGGCGAAATGTGAACAGAGAAGACAGCCTGTGTCCCAGTGAGTTCATAACCTCCGTAGATGAGTAAGATAAATAGTTGAGGATAGAAAGCATTCTTCCCCCCATCTCCTTGACGCAGAGCTGAGATTAAGCCTCAATCTCTGCTGAAAGGAAGAAAAAAGTAAAAAAAAAAGGTACGTTTGTTATTCAGATCTGCTAACCTCTGGTTATTAACTCTGATTGAAATACCAATGAAGCCAAGACAGCTTGGATATGAACATAAATTCAAAGAACTTGGTATAGATTCCGGCTACTATCCAGAAACGATTAAAACTCAGTTTGTGCTATGGTAGCTGTTGTAACTGGCCATACCTCATTCTTGTTAGGGTTTCACTCTTTGTCGTGGTAATTTATTTGGACCACCTCCTCAGCCCTCGTAACTTCTGTGGTCAGTGATGGGTTGGCCACCTAAACGCACTTTGGCACTTAGTGTAACCTGAGGGGGCTGGGACAGCTTGGGGGGAATAAATTTGGCTTGGGGGGGTGATGTGGTATGTTGTGAAATTCTTCCCCCCCCCCAATTACCCCAAGTGCCAACTCAGGTTTTGATGTGCATTTCTTTCTGCATGTTCATTTTTGGGGAAGAAGCAGCATTTGAGGATAAGCTGCTGTGAGCGGGAGTGGAGAGACAGGTTAGAAAAAGCTTTTAAATGATTCCTGTGTGTGCAAATGTTAATCATTAAACCTGTTACTGCTTAACAGCATGATGATAAGCTGCCCCTCCAGGCTGAGCAGAAATAAATCTCAGGATATTTGCTGAGCTCTGGGAGCTGGACTTCAGCCTTTCCCACCTCAGCCTTAATATGGAGTGGTGCTTAAACACACCTTCATGGGCTGGGGTGGGGGGAGGCAGTGGGGCGCCCTGGGGCGACTGCTGCTGCTGCTTCAGTCTTAACTCTGCCTTCGGAGAGTTAAATTCCTAACTTAATCAGGGTAAAGTGCGCTTCCCCATGTTATGTTTTCAATGCCGAGTGACATCCATAACCAGCATCTGGATCCTAGTCCTGTGCTTAGACCAGTAGCCTATGTGATTTACTCTTCTACGGGGAAAAAACTACTCTGTAGGCACTAAATTGTGCGGGGAAAAAAAAAGTGTTTTTGTCTGGGGATATGCTCCTGGCATTTGTAGTATGTACTTGTTTTTTGTCCTGCTACCGAGTTCTCCAAGCAGATAGATAACAGCAACGTGAGTGCCTGCATGCTGAAACGGTGGTATGTCCGTCCAGTGGCACGAGTTGTAATGGGCGATGCCATCTGACTCGGCATACGGCCTTTTTGCCACAAGTTATTAGTAGTCAAATGCAAGCACAAACAGCAGCATCTACTTTTGTAGGAGCAGAATTTTACAAGGGTGAATTCAACTAGTTGTACTCATTTTCCCCCAAATAGGAGTCTGAACGTAGGACATCTGCTACTGCACACCCCAATTTGTGTCGAGAAGGGATACTTAACTGGTTCAGACTCTAGCAGTCTGGACAACATCAGCTGGATGATAAAGGCACAGTCATCCATTTGTAACTCTTTACCTCCCTTATTTTGGCTGGTGATACTAGATAATATTTGTTGCTAGTAATTCTGCAGTGTAGGCAGGAGAAAGTTAGCAGTCTGAGGTGTGAGTATAACCTGTACCTGAGCTGATAACCCACTCTGCAAGGCATGCTGGAGACCTCTCCTGATCAGAGCGGTGAGGAGCAATGTTTTTGGGGCAGCAGCAATATGCCACCTCAAGAAAGCTCCTAACAGCCGCAAGCAACTCTAAGTCCCCAGGGAAGTCTGTCCTGTTTGACATAGACTTGCTATTACTTCTTGAATGTCTCCATATGGTGCTATGGGATTGCAACCAAATTGGTCCTACAGAATTGGTTCTTCAGAATGGCTCTGCACTGTAAGCAGAAATAGGCTCTTTGGAGTTACATGAGGTGGGAAAAAATGGCCAAAATAGACAGAAACCCCTGATGATCTGAAGGAAATTCCTTTGCTCCTGAGAAGGGTGAGTGGAAAATCCTCACCTGTTTAGTAGGGCCACTCAGGTTCCCTGTAGGCTGTGCTTCCAGAAGAACTGTTTGCAATTCTCCTGCCAGTTCAGTACCTCCAGCATTACCAAAATGCATGTGAAAAACAACTGTGTGGGAATGTCTTTGATGTCACTTAGAGGGCAGCTCAGCTACCTGTCCTCCGGACAGACACCAAGTCTGGCAAGGAGAAAGGTATTTATACTGTGCTTTAGTAAGTGTTGACCTAAAAGGACTTGTCACTGTGCATTTCTCAAAAACCTGTTAGTTAAAAAAAAAATCTTTCTAAGCTTTTAATTAAATTGATTTGGTGCATTTCTGAGAGTGTGAAGGTGATCGGCAATATTCTCCTTGGTTTGCTGAACTAGCTTACGTGAACTTGGAGGAGCTTCTTTGGTGCTCCCCACAGATGAGAAAGGCTTATGAAGAGCCATGGGTAGCAAGAACTCGTCTTTAGTATGTGCTCCTAGTGTAGGGTGGGTGTGCAAGTATTAAAATATATTTAAGGCATTTGAATGTTTGCTGAAATGTAGACTCTTATTATTGTCTTCCTTACTTTGTCTCTTCAGCTATTTGAGTTTATTAGTAAAGAAGGAGGGTTTGGTTTTTTTAATTTCCTCTTTACACATATGGTGTTGTTTGTGTCAGTCACAGAAAGTGGAGGTGTTAAAATAACTGTATCATCCAGGCAGCCTCCCCGCAGATGCGGACTGCTCCTGTAGTAATGGCACATGCTATCTCTTGGAGCCTCTTTCTTGTTTGGGGAGGTAGAGAAACCCTCCGATAGCTCTTCCTTCCCTCTGTCCCATTAAATAGGTTGACAATAATAATATGTAGGATGCACAATGCTGTGGTTTTAGTCTGTATTGAGCCAGATTGAATACTTACGGTCCGAAACCAGGAGGAAAGATTATCTAAGGATGCTGGGATTATAGAGTAGGATTCAATGTCATTGAGCTGGAGCTGGCTGCTCCTTGCTGTAGAAGGAGCTTGGCCACAACTTCTCCATTGAAGATGTGTAATTTGGGAAAAGAGGACTGCTGTTAGAAAGGCCTGTCTGCTCCTCCAGAGCTAATTTAGCAGCCTGCCTCCTATTCAGGCAAGGGAGATGCCATCGTTGGAATTTTTCCTATTATATGAAATGACCTAGCTGTTTGTCATAGCCTAATGGTGTTGCTGCGAAGAGCAGTGGATAGAGGACAATTTTCCTTGAACATTTTCTTTGCTGCGTGGGAGAGGGGCTGCTCCCATCTGATTCAGCTGCTAGGCAGCCAGATTTCCCTCTTCTGGTCAATAAACAGAAACTGCTGTTTCGTGCACCAGAAACTGGGGTACTGGCTGCTATAGCTATGATTTAGTTTCTAGTGTCAGATTAGTTAGGACTTAGATATCACACCAAGCCAAGGATCTATCTACTAAAGATGTACAGGCTGAGAGTGAATCTGTATTTGTTACACAGATTTGTAGCGGCATCTGTTCTGCTCAATGGCTTTTACAGGGGAAACAGTGCAGAGACAATGAGACTGAGACACTTCAATTGGTACTTTTGGTAATAAACATTTTTCGCGTTGACACGTCTGGTGCACTTGACTCTTCCGAAATGTGGTAAGTGCTTAAGCATCTCTTTTTACAGATCAAGAGTCAGAGGGAGGCTCAGAAAGGTTAAAGTCTTGATTTACACTGATTGCTTAGGCTCCATTGACTTTCTCTTTGAATGTGTTTCCCACAGACATTTGACTGACATTCCCTTCCCTAGAGCTTCAGTGCATGTGCAAATAGTCATGGCCCTTTTGCAGGGAGGGGAGGTGGATTAAGGAAAAGCAAGGTGAATATACCATGCATCAGCGGGGTATGGTGCCAGCATGCTTTGCCCCCCCAAGGCTGACGCTTCTCTTCTTGTGGTGTCTTTGGGATGCAGCATTGAGAGTGCTCAGGTCTCTCGTTTGCAAGTGTGACATCTTGCAGTCCTGCAGGGTGAAGGCCCTTGTAATGAGTGGCTTGAATGAGGCAAACAGTAACGAGTTGTCCAGGGATGGTTCACTGGCTCCTGCTTAGCAGAAGGAAAAGCATCCCTGTGACTTGTGCTTGCCTAGCTATGCGACTGAGTTGCGTCCTTGAACTGGGTTTCTGGTTTAGACAAAATCCTTTGAGTGAGGTGCATGCCATTTGCACAGGGTTCTTAATTGGAAGAATTAATCAAAAACATGTGCATCTTTCTCTAATTAATATGGCAGGGGATAGAGATTAATTACATCAGCAGAAATGTGTCTGTTGTTGTTTACTATTTCTATGAAATGTGGTAGTCCTTGGTGTCTGCAGACAGATGAGGTTCAATATGATATTGCTGTGCTGCCACTATTATGCTTTTAATTATTTAATGAATTACTGATTTTTGAGGTAGTTCCACAAGACTTGCTATCTGCTGATCAGGAGATGCTTAAAACTTGCATATTCAAAAATTTCTAGATCTGCAGTGATAAAAGGGGAAAATCATGGCATGTTTAAATTTTTAATAGCAGCCCTCTCCTAAAATATCTGTGTTCTCCTCTCGCAAAGGAAGCAAAAGGAAGGGATAGAGTGCAAGGAGATAATTTACTGTGATAATTTCAAAATTAACAGCTTAGTTTGATGCACAAGTACATCTTGCATCCTGCTTCTCTCCCCTCTGTCCTCCATCGACTGGCCAAGGGATGCCATTTTGAAAGCATCCAAAGAAGAGAAAGTCCATCGGCTGTGCAAAGCTCAAGAATCGCAGATTAAAATTGCTTATTGGGCTCTTCCATGTGAAACCTAGCTTCCAGCACCAAGGATTAATTGCTTACATTCAGGTTTTGAACGGTCTGCGTCTTTTGCAGAGAGTAATGCAAGGTCTTGCTGCCTCCAAAGCACATAAGCATTATTTGAAATGCTTGCCAGTGGGGTGCAGCAGGGCTCTTCTCTGAAGCTAGCAGGAACAATTAGACTGCTGGAGAGTTGGTTTTGGTGGGGTTTTTTTGGCCAATAATCCCCACCTATCTCCTCAGGGAAATTTTCTTTTAGCTATTTTTTTTTTTAATTTAGCTGTGTTTCTTTTTCCTTTCTTCCTCTCCAGTTGGGTATTGTGGTATAAGCGGATTGCTAAGGAGAACCGTTTCCTTCCCCTGCCTAAAAGGAAGTGAATGTATGGAAGCTGTCTCAGAGACAAGTTTTGAGCCCTCTTTTAACTTGGCAAAGGCTTTGCTCTCACCCCGGGAGCCTTGAGGAGCAACACCAGTGTGGCAGGCAGAGGCAGAAAGGGAAGCCCACATGGATGGCTTACGGGAAGAATGGACAAAGTGTGTTTTGAGGAGATCGGTGTCATAGCAGTTGGGCACACCTATACTGTACTGTGCCAAATCCCACTCCAACTCTCACAGCATGTAAAAGTTGTCATTTTTCAGCTGCTGCTGTTCTCCGAACGCAAAAGCTGGGTGATGAGTGGTATTGCTAGAGAGGAGACGAGTGTTTGTGCACGTGTTTAAGGCCTGCTCTTCAGGGAGCGCTTTATTGCGAACGCTCTCTGCGCACTTGCACTTTTCTTTTGGGATTAAAGTGTTAAGCAATCTTTTTTATCCCCCTGTCTTCTGTGCTCTTATATAATGAGTTAGGAGTGAAAGTGCCTCCCCTGCCAAGTATGATCTGATGGAAGGTCTTATCTGGAAGATTTATTTGAGTGTGAGGTTTTTCAAGTTTAAGTGGACATTAAGTTGGAATTTAAAGAAACATCTCAAAATGAAGGAGGGTAGGACAAGCATTTCTGCCTGCCTTTATTCTCAAGTATGCAGTGCCTATCATTCTTGGAAGAGGAACAGACTGTTGTGGAGTTGTTAAGATGCTTGAAGAGTCACTGACCTGTGGGCTGTGGTGCCTTCTCTGCCCAGAAAAAAACCCAAAACAGAATAGTTTCAGTGCAGTTTTTTAAATGTCTAGCTTGCAGTATAGGGACCCAGACATGAATGATTTTAAGATCTGATGCATGTCTGAGGACAAGAGTTACAGACCCTTAGAACAGATAAGAATTTAGTTAAAATAGATAAGAATTTACTGACAATCCACAGCTTATTGGATTCCTCCATGTAAAATCTCATGTACAGCACTGAGGATTAATTGATTAAACTCTTGTGTAGAAAAGTTTATTCTTTAAGATGTGAGTAATGTAAAATTACCTTACAAGCTCAAAAAAAAGCATGAAAATAAGAGTTTAAAGTGGCTGTTGCCAGGCAGAGAATACTGTTATCTGCTTTCAATTATAGGACAATATTTTCCTAAAAAAAAAAAGTGAATCCAAGTCTTTTGTATCCTTATGGTGAATGAAAGCAGTTAATTAAAATAAACACTTTGGGTTTGAGATTTTGCAAGGTCTTTCAGATAAAGGACTTAGGTAGACCTGGAAATAGGTGTTTTATGAAGCTGTTTCCTGCTTTGTAGTTCTCCTTTTGAGCTGAGACAGAAAGGAGGTGTTAATCACTTCTCAAGGGCTGTGCAAGATGTTGCTGCTGTCTTGCAAACATCATTGATTGTGTCCTCCAAAAGATCTTGCTCTAGCCATGCAGCTGGAAGAAGGGATGGACGGCTGTGGTAGCTTGCTGAAAGAAGCAACAATATTTGATTTAAGAGTCTGCAGGCACTTATTGCTGCTGCTCTTGGCCTATTAAGGTGCTAATCTTATATTTTGCTCTGCAAGTTACCATGAACGACTTATGCCATTCCTCCAGATTTTGCTGACTGCCAGTAGGAACAGTGCTTGGGAGGTTAAGAAACACAGGAGAAACTAGTCTTGCGAAGACATACCTCCATTTATCTGCAAACGATGCTTGTATTTCCTTGTCCTTGGGTACTGCCTCCTTTTTGGGCTGTTAAAGAGGCAGGGGCTGAGCCAGTATAGCCCCATAGGAGCAGAAGAGAGGGGCTCTACCAGGTCATGAGAGGCCTGGGGCAGAGGGGTCATCTTCCAGTAACTGGGCTGAGAAGACCCTGAGGGTTGCGAGGTGTATTTGAGAGGAGTGTAGGGGGAAACAGGAGGAATGAAAGCCAAGCTGGTCTCCACTGGATGCTGGCTGTGGTCCCTGAGGAAAACCATTCTTGCTCTGTTGCTGCTGGTGTTTATGCTCAATGTTAAAGCACTTTGAAGACACCATTCAGGGAATGTTTTGTTTCAGATGGATTGACTGCAAAGAGAATTCTTGTTGTTAACCTGGTATTAACTAGGGGCTGAGAGAGAGATGATGTCTGGTAACATGGAATTGTGCAGTGAAGGCTGATGTTAAGTCACTATCAACTAAAAGAAGTTGAGGGAGGTACTTTCCTTCTTGATTTAAAACGTGTTGCTTCACGCAGGTTAACACAATGCTCTGGGAAGAGATCAAAGGGGTGAATGTGTGTAGGAAAACAGAGGATGGGGATGGGTGTTCTGTATATGCTTCTCCCACTTGCTGCTTCCTTCCAAAATTTATCAGTCATTTGGGAATTGGTTCTGGCATACTGGTCTTGATGTTATAATAGGAGGAGTCTGTTAAAGGCATTTCTGATGGGTGATGAAATACTTGTATGAGCTTTCATCGTTAAGATGTTATCAGGTTAAAGATAGCTGTTTGCTGGGGTGGTTGCTGCACCTCTAGCTGCAGTTCAGCACTGGGTGGAAAGATGCCATTTGGACTAGGGGCTCAGTTCAGCTCCAAGGGCTGCTGGAGCAGCCTCGCTGGAAATATCCTTGCAGTTTGAGCCACTGGCCCAAATGTTGGCTCCATAACGCAGAGAGTGATTATTAACTTGGATATAGAAAAGTCTCATAGCCTCTGATTCATTGCATCTAAGTGATATGGAATGGGGAGAGCTCACAGGGAGGGCAGGCAGGATGGATAAAGAACGCTAATTTGGAGGCGAAGTATATTGCAATGTGGCATGATAGGACCAACTTTGTTTCCTTGTGCTTTTTCCTCTGTGCTCTAGACTGCAGGGAACAGCAGCTATTTAAACATCTCTGTAGACTTTCCTCACTTTTGGATGAGAAAAGAAAGAGACAGTAATTTTTTAGGAAACCTGAGGTGTGGCTGTGTGCACAGTTTCTGAACTGAGTTGTCTAGGAGATGTGTATGTGTTGTTTGCGTGGGTGTATACTGGCAGCCTTGAGGTTCATGTTGCAGCCCAGCTATGAGTGCATGCTGTAATGATATTTTAATTGTGATAACTTTTGGACATTTTTTTCTCAGTGCAGAGAATTTTCATCATCTTTGTACTTATTTTCCTGTTTTGTTTAAAGTAGTAATTCAGATCTAGTGTTTCTCCTACTGCTCTGAGTGGTACAAATGAAATAGTGACAAGCCATTTGACCTCCTGAGCAAAATGCCTGGAGGTCAGGCTTCCCTGTATCTGCCAAGAGAACTGACATACCTACCTAATAAGAGACCAAACCTGCTCAGTTTGGCTGGTGTACTTCTGTCCCTGCCGAGCAGAGGTCTATCTTGGACACCTCTAGTTTAAAAGCCCCAGAGCCATCCTGCAGAAAGAGCTGGTGGCAGGTGGCTCCAGGGCATAGCTGCCTGCCTTCTCCAGTCTCTCTTGTGTGGGTCATCCCTAAGCAGGACTTGGGGCATCCAAGAACTGGGGACAAGCTGGGTTACAGTCCACTCCTGTGTGAGGGGGGGCTTTCCCAAGATGACTTGTGCATGTATCCTCTGATGAAGTCACCAGGGCAGCAGCGACTTGCAGCAGGTAGAGCCCTCGTTAGTTGGAGGTCGTCTCTGAGCCTTGCAGCAGAGGCTCCACCAGCACAAACTAGTGAAGCACTTTCAATTCCATTGATTAAAACTGCAATAAATGAGCATTTGCTGGTGATGACTAAGTGGAGTTGTAGTACCTCAACCCATGAGATTTTGGTAGATGTTTCAGTGTTCCCAAGTTAATGAGCCTCCTTGAGATTGGTGTCTATCTTTTTTTAATCTCTTTTTTATCTGTTTTCTCTTGACACCTATCATCATGTCTCAGACCTGGCACAGTAGGATTTGAACTGTATGACACTGGTTAATGCAGAGATATAAATTGCTATTGCATTGCCTTCACCACGGTGCGTGGTCTGTGTCAGTTGTCTGTTTCCAAGGCAGACATTTTTGAAGCAGTCCATCACATGCTATGATTTTGCTTTTGGTGAGGAAGATCACTTTTCGGCAAAGAGACATACGATTTCTTCCTTAGTCTATGATTAAAGATCAGTGGACTTTTGAAAGATACCTTTCTACTTTCCTTTAACAAAATTATTCATTCTGTTGTTCCGCATGACTGACAGATCTGTATCAACGCCAGGCCTTTAACATCGCAGTACAAAGCTCTACTACCTGTGTTTAAGGACTCATTATCCATTTGCAGGAACAGTAGTAGGCAGTTATCCTCTGTGAACTGGCATACAGAAATGGGTAGTATGCAGTCCTAGCAAATCAGGAGGACAGGTGAGCAAAAATTGCTCCATTTTATGATGCATGTACCTTACAAAGATTTGATGCTGTGAGACAGTTTTCTGTTGTTTAACTTAACTGCTGGTTTCTAATGAAGAGAGTGCTGCTAAACTCTTCTTCTGCTCTACCTAGTTGGGGCATTGGTTGCTAAAGGGTCGGCTTTCCTGAATTACCCAAATGTACCAAGTGTTGGACACTTTTTTTTAAAGAAAAAAAAAGCTTCTGGCGAAAGGATACCTTTCTGCTTCTGGAAGGAATGTCCCTTAGGTATCCTTGACTCTGAACATGACCACAGTTAGTTATATTTTGGAGGGGGTAAATGCCTGGCAATCAACTTGTTTCATCTTTTTCAGATTCTTTGGAGTAGTCCATGAATGACATGCCACAAACCAAGCTGCTGACCAATGTATGTTGATGTGGCAGGTCTGGAAAACCCCCTTCTGATAGTTGTATCAAGACTTCTGTAAATCATTGCTAGACCCTGGAAGTAGACTCTTGCATTGAAGAAAAGTTGGCTTCACATTATTTGTGCTGGTCTTGTAAGCTCTTTTGGCTGAGCTGTTTAGGGGAGAAGCTGAGAGAATCTGATGATTGTTCTGAGAGAAGTTAATCACAAGAGCTCCCCGAGGAGGTAAGGGGGTGCAGTAGCGTGGCACTCACCAGCATGGATAGGTAGCAACATTGTGCTGGGTGCAAGCATCAGAAATGGCTTTGAATGAAGTGGGCAGAGCCCTGCGATTGCAGCGGGGTGTGAGGCAGGAGCTGAGCATCTCCTCCCAGCACCCTGCTCCTAGACAGCAGGCCCTGCCACGTCTGCAGCACGCTGCGAGTATTTCCTTCTTGCATAACTAGGAACTGGCTCTGTTTGCCTTGGTTAAGAACCTAGCTTTAAAAAAGACAAAAGCAACAAAACAAACTAAAATTTACTATGGTATTGCTATGGTAACAAACATCTAGAAATGCAGACAGATCTCTGTATCAACTGCAGGCTTGGGCTTTATAGCCTATGCCCTGGTGGTTGCATAGGCAATCAGACAGAAACGATGCTGTAAAGGGAAACAGCAGCGGGTTTATGATAGCTTGGGCTCTTTCCAAATATGAGACCTACTGCTCCCTCTGCTTGAGGCAGGCTAGGAGCAGTTGCAGGCTGTTGGTGCGTATCTGTCATTGCCTGTTCGCTACCCACCCAGGCAATGAGAGATGAGGGGCCCAATGCACTTCACAGCACTCTTATGGCTGAGCAGAAATGGTTGATTATAGGATTGGTGCTGGAATATCCTGCATTTTGAGTTTAAGAACACCTTGGCCTCTCATCGAGTTTTTGGGAGGCTTTGACTAGTTGGAGAAGACGAGTTCGTTTTGCATGTAGTGTATTATCTGCAACTTCCAGCAGCACATGCAACGACAGGGCTGGGAGAAGGCAAAGGGTTATTCCCTGGCATGGTGTTTAGTTGTGTGTGCAGTGGTTCTGGGTTTTGCTTTGTTTTCATTCTTGTTCTCCGTTTTCACTCTGTTACGGGCAGTGTTAAAATCAGTGAAGTAGGAGGGGAGGTGCCAGCAGCAGAGAGCTTTGAGTTTCTGGCTGAGGTAGAGCAGGTTCTTCCAAAGCAGCCCTAAAGCATGGGGTGTCTTGGTAACTCGGCCATCTTCTCCTCCACAAACATCTCCAGAAAAATATGGCAGGACTGGGCAACAGGACAGGAAAATAAGGGAAGGAACTTCTACGAGGCCAGTTATGGAGGTGTAGGGGACCCTGCTATAATTGTGGAGGCTGATGTTAGGAGAGAAGACCTGTCCTGAGAAGGCCTGGCTTTGAAGAGGAGAAAAGACCTCAAAATGCTGTCTCTTAAAAGAGGTCTTCTTTCCCTGCAGCCCTCCCTGAGGGATGATCCTGCAAGGATCCTGGCATATGAAAAGGAAGCTGCCTCTTGTACTGCAAGGACTTCTCTGGCTTGCTGCTGCTCTGGCTCCCCTTGGGACCAAGTTGCAGGCTGATTCTTCCTGACTACTATTTCAGGCTTCAAATTTGTTAAAGCTACTGAGTGTGAGATGTCACTGGGGACTTGATCTGGGTGCTTTTGGCATGCCACTTGTTCCTGTTCTACTTTGTATGTGATTGCAGGGAAGCAAGGGAAGAACTCCAGGGAGCTTGGTCTCCTGCGTCAGGGCACGTGTTGGCATGTAATTATGTGCAGTCATGCTAAGTAATGTTTGTAGTGGACATGCATGGCAGAACTAGCTTTGTGTTGACACTTGCAATTCAGGATTGCCCTTTGTGCTGAGTGCTCAACTCTATAACCTTAAACATGCCTTTTAATATTGGTTTGGGGAGGAAGGGGCAAGGGAGGGAGCTATATAAAGTAGTATATATGTTGACAGACAGTGAAGAGCTCTTCATCAGCTCATGTTACTTAAAAGTCTGTTAATTAGGGAAAAAGACTGAAAAACGCTGACCTGGCAACTGGCTGGATCCTGAGCAGTGAACATTACTCAATGGACAAGAGAGCTGCAGTGCGTGCTCTGGCTCAGACCCTGCGGCTGCAGAGATCTCACTGGCAGCTGCCTTTGTGCTAATCAAAAGTAAGATTTGAACCATTAAACCTGTCTTATTCAGTAGGAGGTGCTGCTATGCTGAAGAGTGTTGCTCTTTATTGGCACTGAGTGTGTTGCTGTCAGACTGCGTTCAGCAGTGAGTGGCAGGGATGGACTGCCTGAAACAGGGCATGCAAGTGACTACACTGCCTGGGTGCTGTCAGTCCGTAGTCCTGCCACGTTCAGACACGTTATATAGAATACCTCTTACATCCAACCAGCTACAGTAAGAAATGCTTATTCCAGACTGTGTAATGCAGAATTACAAGCTCATTCCTCTTTCACCTTCGCCTTTTCTCATTTAAGGATAGGCCTCCTGCATCTCGTTCCCTGTCTGTAAGAGTTCTTTCAAGTTTTTGGGTGGTTGGTTTTCTGGTTGGTTTGGTGGGTTTAAGTTATTTTGTGATATCTTTGGTCCTGTCTGTCTCCATGCTTGCAACCACAGGTCTGCTTTTGGTTTTATGAATTTTTTTAAACCTGCTTTGAGCAAACCTGTCAGCACATTTCCTTTGTTCATGTTTGTTCATCTCCATGTTCCCTTCTGGAGCTAGAAATGCTAAAACCCAGCAAGAGCGAGCCAGAAATGTGAAGAATGTCTCAACATCTTTTTCTGTTTGGGAGAAAATGAATTGTGTTACAGACTCCATGTCTCCAACATGTATTGCATTTAACCTTTACCTCACCACCACAACCTCCAGCTAGAAATTTATACATTATTTGTCTTCTGGGTGATGAAGGCTATTTAACAACATATTAGTTAAAATGGTTTCCAAACACAAGCCATTTTCCAGGGCAAATAAAGATTTGGAAGAAGTGGAAGTTCAGTGTGTTAAGCAGTTTGATCACCCCCACCCCCCAAGAGATAGTAATAAAATCATGAGTGTGAAAGACTGAAAGGTAGTTGAAAACTGGGGCAGCGATGAGTACTCTGTGTGTGTTCGTTTCTCCCTGTTTATATTTTTGTTATGGCTGAAATCCTGTCCTACTGATGTCACTGGGAATTTTGCCACTGGATTTCACTAGTGATTTACAGCATACTCAGACTTTTACATTGTGCTCTTCTGAAAACAAACAAAGCCTCTGTGCTTCATGCTGCTCTCTGCGGAGAAGAGAAAGCAGAGCTCACCGAGCAGAGCTCATCCTTGTGAACAGCCCTGTGGTTTTCATGGAGCTGTGAATGTATCTAGGTTTATTTTTCCTTCATGTTTAGGAAGGCTGCTGAAGGCCCAGGCAAGAGTCTTTGACCATCACAGCACTGGTGGCTTGTTGGAGCTGTGCCCTCTCCTTGGTGAAATAAATCTGCGTGGTGAAAAACGCACTTGCCTGGTGCTCTTGGGCAATGGGAGGTAGCGAGGCTGTTATATTGCCCAGAGAGGTGAATGGAGGTCACTCAGTCCTGCTGGTTATACTCAGTTGTCATACTTTGGAAGAGAAGAATTTTAAAAAAAGCATCCGTGGATCTTGAAGGTAAAACTGTCTTCCTTGACAGCATTGGTTATACTCACACAACACTCCTCTGGGAAGCAAAAGGTTAGGATCACAGCCCCAGCTATCAGAAACGGACACCCACATTTTTCTTATGACCCATGCATGAACTTTGAGTTTGAAAGCTTGTTCACAAGAGTGGAAACTGCTGAGCTGGTGGCTGGGTGGTGAGCCCGCAAGCGGGGGGCGAGGGGGCTGTAAGGGGTGCAGTCTTTGTGTGTTGTGAGGAAAGTGGGACTGGGCTGCAGGGCTCTGGGAGCGTTCTGAAAATGAAATTTGAGCAAAAATTCACTAGTTGAATATGTGGAAAAGAATGTCAGACATATCTTTTAATAAATGAACTCAAAACCAGCAGCTCCCAAGATCTGCCTAATCAGACTTATGGCTTAGCCAGGCTAAAACCCAGCTATAGTCCAAGGTTTCTGTAGTGGTGTTATTGCTGACCAGAAACATTCAAACATTACTTGATTTGAAAATCAAGTTTTGTGTCCTTTATCGTCACCTTCTGGGTTTTGAATATCTAGGTAACTGGCTTTTTCTCTTCTGCAGCTATGAAGGCAAGAAGTTACCCTTTGAAAACAAAAGCTGTGAGTTCTAACAACGTAACTTGCTGATTTTAAGTGCCAGCCCAGCCTCCAGGAGTTGCATCTTTATGAGGTGACCTTACAATATGCAGCTCGCAACAGAACTGTGAGCACTGTGTGTGCGGAGCCAGATGATGGCTGTCCTTTGTATTGGATGGGGATTGATAGAGTAATGGATTTTAAAGATCCTCGCTGATCGTCACAATTATTGACTTTATTTTGCCGCAGTTTGCACCTGCAGAATGAGACCAGTGGATGTGTGAGGAACCATGGCACTTTGTGCATGGGGAAAACTCTGTTTCCATGAGCAGTGGTTTTGGCCATTCCTGTCCTGAGTGTATTTTCGTGATGCCCGCTTCAATGGTTCTGCTCTTCCTTATATCCCCAGCTCTTTCCTGGTTGACAGTGATTAAATGGCAGAGCAGAGGCTGTTGAGGAGGCCTTTAATAATAATGTGATTGAAGTCTAGAATGACAGAGGTCTGCATAGCGTAACACGGGTTTTTCATATTTGACAGGCATATATGAGCTCATTGAATGATTCTTCATTGGTATGCATCCTTGATTAAATTTGCTATTGGAGAGGTGAATTTAATGCCTTTGAAAATGGAGACCCAAGCAGGAGCAGAGCGTGGCTCTGAGGGTCTTGTCAGTTCAAATTGATTGCTGAGTCTTGGAACTGGAGCAATGCAGTAACTGAAAAATTAATCAATTAAAATGGAATATCATTTGGCTCCTAAACAAAATGCCAACAGCCTGATATTCTCAAATCTTCACTGACAAATAGACAATGAGTTTTTCCCTTATTAGAAGACAATGTTGCATGCCGCAGGACTAAATGCACAGCAGAGAACATATCTGAGTGAACAAGGTCTTATGCAGAAGGACTCATTTTTGTAATAAATCATGGATGCATATGCACCATCGCTACTGTCACTACAGAAGGAGTACTGGTACAGTCCCTGGGGGTTGATCTCATGGCTTCGAACCTCCAAAATACAAGCCTGCATTGTGAGCTGAAGGTCATTCTTGAACTTTTCTAAGAAACCAGGTCATGATTCAACAGCAGCATGAGGAGTTACATAAAGTCACTCTGAGTGCCAGGTTGGTGGTTTACAGACAAGTTGCGTTTTCATATTGGGCCTGGCTAGCTCCCAACCAATTCAACAGCGGCATGAGGAGTTACATAAAGTCACTCTGTTGAGTGCCAGGTTGGTGGTTTACAGACAAGTTGCGTTTTCATATTGGGCCTGGCTAGCTCCCAACCAACAGGTCCTGCCAAGAGCCTTTTTGTCCGATGCTCAAAACCTAATGTGAGGAAGAGCTGTGTGGAGCATCGTGGTAAATTACCTGACTTGTCAAGGTCACATCCTACCCAGGTGTCACTTTATGAGAAGAAAAACTCGGTGGAGGCTCTGGGGCTGTGGGCCAGCCTCCAGGAGCAGCACGGTCCCTCAGCTGGCACAAGGGCAGACATGTGGCTCCCTGAGGCCAGTCTACCAGTGACCAGGCTGGGTCAGCCAGGTGGGCTGTGCTTCCCCCCTGCCTGGGGCAGCTGTCTGTGAGAGGCTGTAACAGGAGCTGTCTGGTGACGAACACGGGGAGAGAGGAGAGAGTTGGTGTGGAACTGGATAATAGTCAAAATCAGGACTGTCTGAGCAAGATCCAGTAATAAAAATACATTAGGGAAAAATCCTTCCTTGCTGGAAGATGGGGAGAAATTCCCACCTCTTGCTATGGGGCTGGGTTTGTCCCTGGTGGGGATGTGAAGTGTGCCCTTGTTTTCCTGGCTCAACTGTGCATGTGCATAGTATTTCTTTGGAGTGTGAATGTTGGCTAGTTGCAAAACCACACTATCTTATTCTTAATCTTCTAATCTCTGATAAAGCTCTAACTCTTGAGGATGAATGATTAAAAAGGTACTTCAACTTACGTTCTTTAGCCTTAGCAAAAAGCCCTTACAGTGTGGTCTTGGAGGCAAAGAAAATGAGACCCGAGCTTAACATAATTAAATATTTTAATGTTTTGGGTGAGCAGTGCCTGCTTTTCAGTGCTAGCTGACCTCTGCTCATCTCTTAGGTAACTAGCTCACTGCTGACTGTGTTAGCAGCTTATGAGGTCTACAGTTGCTTTCTCCTTCTCTGCGAAAATATCTGTGGCGGCATCTGTCACTCTAGACAGTTGTGATTCACTCGGAGGAATGGGCTGAATGTAGGTCACTTGAGTTCAAAGGGAATAGATTAGTACGTGAGCACGGGAGGCACATGCACACGTTGCATCTGTGCAGACAGCGTAGGTGGGGGAGTGGACAGAGACACACAATTTGTGTGACTGATATGTTTAATGAAGACCTAGACCACCCTCATTTGAACTTTCTTATTGGCTTCCTGGGTGCTACCAGGTAATCATGAGGGCATCATCAGTCTTGATACAGAATGCTATGTGTCAGTCTGTCATGATACAGATGCTATAAGTCGGGGTTCAGGTAGCACCTAAATGGCCACTGGGCATCTAACACTTAGAAGACAAATAACAAAATATTGTTCCTTTTAATTTGTTTTAATAATTCAAAATCACTTAGAAACCAGGGGCATTCTTTACATATTTAAATGTCTATGAAGACAGGGATATTTTTCCAAAAGAAAAAAATGCAGCTCCCTATAGTGCCTTTCTTACTCTGAAGGGACCTCAAAACACACTTTTACAAACTATGTATAACCTTTAGCAGAGCAGTATTCCTATATACAGTAAGTAACCTAGATGGCTTTTGCTAAGGAGGTTTGCTATGTGATACTAAACAGACATCTGAATGCAGACAGCTTCATGTCCATGTGACCATCGTTTCTCTCTACTAAACCTTCATTCCCAGAGGCACTGTGTTCCCAGCTACCCATTGGGATCTCTTTCTGACAATGTTGCTGTTTTGGTGTGGGTGCCAGTATGAACTGCCTAGTCCCTTAAGTATTCAAATAGTGTACCGTCATGTCTGCCTTCTCTCTGACACCAGATGTTGTCGTGGATATTTACGGATAGAGAGATATGTTTGGAAAATGTGCTGTTTCAGGGAAAAACAACCCCACAGACCTCACTCTCCTCTCATGCTGGTACTCAGTAATTTTGAAGACCATTCCCTCACTATTTCTCCACATTGTTTTTCTCCTAGAGAGAAATATAAAAGCATAAAGGTTTCTATCAGCAAAAATGGCAGTGTTCATGTCACAACAAAATTTGCCAAACAGGGAACAAATGGCTTTATTCCAGGGTATGAGATGAAGATCGAATGGAAATAGAAGCCAGATGTATGTGTGTCTGGACACAGAATCATAGAATGGTTTGGTTGGACGAGACCTTAAAGATCATCTAGTTCCAACTCCCATGCTATGGGCAGGGACACCTTCCACCAGACCAGGTTGCTCAAAGCCCCACCCAACCTGGCCTTGAACACTTCCAAGGAGGGGGCATCCACAACTGCTCTGGGCAACTTGTTCCAGTGCCTCACCACCCTCACCGTGAAGAATTTCTTCCTTATATCTAATCTAAATCTTCCCTCTTCCAGTTTAAAGCCGTTGCCCCTTGTCCTATCAGTCCATGCCCTTGTAAAAAGTCCCTCCCCAGCTTTCTTGTAGGTCTCTTTAGGTACTGGAAGGCTGTTACGAGATCTCCCTGGAGCCTTCTCTTCTCCAGGCTGAACAACCCCAACTCTTTCAGCCTGTCTTCATAGGGGAGGTGCTCCAGCCTTCTGATCATCTTGGTGGCCTCCTCTGGACTTGCTCCAACAGATCCATGTCCTTCTTGTGTCAGGGGTCCCCAGAGCTGAAGGCAGTACTGCAGGGGGGTCTCACCAGAGTGGAGTAGAGGGGGAGAATCCCCTCCCTTGACCTGCTGGGCAGGCTAAACATGTGGGTGTTTATACAAAATCAATGTATGTGAAGTCATAAATACATTAAAACTAAAAATTGTAATACAGCTTTTCAGTTTTGCATAATGGATGCCTGTGTGCATTAGACTCCAAATGGAGGTAAGAAATAGGCCTTGGCAACTGCTTCAGTTCTTCTGGGGTCTGGATTTCTACAGTTCCGAGCAGCCTTTATCCTCAGAGCTGCTTGGAAAAGAGTGCCTTCAGGCATCTATCTTTGAAAGCCTTTTGACTTCCACTGCTTTGCTTTATGCAACACTCCTGAAAACAAAAGACTAGAAGGATACCCCAGGGCATCATGTCCCCTCCTTCCAGTTACAGGCAATGTCTTCCTGCCTCTGGACAGCCGGGCCAGAAGACTTTGTAGGATCCAGCCCTTGCTAACTGCTCAAGGTCTGTTCAGGATTACATAGTTGGGTCAAAAATGGACATACTTTATAGAAGTCATCTCCTGCTATATGTTAGCAGGATATATGCTATATCTGCCTTGGCCAGCAGTAGAGCATGATAACCGATAGTATCGTACACCTGTCACATGTGAGGTTGTATAACAAATTCCAGCTTCTCAGGTTATCATTCTCCAATGAATATACATCAGGACTGTATTCAGAGAGGAATCCAGGTTGGCATGATTTATGCATGGATTGCTAATCTACATGCGGGTGGAGAGGGGTTAGTTCCTGCTGACATTGCATGTGAAAGTGACTTGTTTGCATGCAGTGTGATGCTGAGCTGATATAACCAGTGTGAGAACAAGTACCACACACTCTTTAAGGCTGCTGTCTGTAAAATGAATGAGACTGATGTGTGCTGTAGTCCTGGTGCTTGTGTGCTGTGTGTTACTTTTGGCCGTCCTCCAGTTGTCAACCCATACTACTTTGCATACCTTTGGGACCTGGGCGAAGTGTTCCTGATGTGCTTCCTGGAAGCATCTTTTCCACCCTGTAGACAAGGACGTGCAGGATCCGGATGAAATATCACAAGAAAGATGCTTCTCCACAGAGTCACTAAAGAGATGGCTAAGTAGGATCATTAGCCAGAGGCCACATGGCTGCCTCAGAAGCAAGATTGTGAGTTCTTAGACACGGAAGTGAGGAGTTGGGACTGTGGTAGGACAGGCACCGCCTTTCCATATGCTGAGAAGTTGGATGAGGGCAGTGGTGTGTGAAGTTGTCAGAGAACCACTGCTCAGGACAGACAGAGGTAGTAACTGATTTGCTCTGGGCTTTTTTTTTTTTTTTTTTGCTGCTTCTCCCCCATAAACTTCCCCCTGCACTGTTTTTCTCTCTTGTGTTGCCTACTTTACTCTCTTCCCAAAAACTGCCCAAAAGACCAGCTTGTCAAACCGTGTCAAGTCTGCTTGAAAGTTAGTGGCCAAGCCTTGTCTGTCAACACACTGTTGTGACCTGTAAGTCAGCAACATCCTGTTTGTAAACTCTTCACACTAACAACCCATGTCTGCTGGTGACAAGCGTCATAGGAGAGTGTGATGTTCACTTCATCCAGGCTGTAGGCAATAACATGGAAAACACTGTGCCACCTTCTGTGTCTCTTGGAGAAGGCTCCGAAAGTGGCATCCAAAAATTGATGGGTGTGGGGAGAACATTGCTATGGAAACTAAACACAGAAGCATAATTGCTTTTCTACAGGATTTCCACCTTTTCAGGCCAGATGCTTGAGGACACTTTCCTTGTCAACAGCTCAATGTCTGGCAAAACCATGAGAGGAGAAGAACAGAATAGAAAATGTTCGGTGGAATCCCATGACTTCCTAACCATGAGGCAGGGACAGAGAGAGAGGGTATCGCAGGGCTAAAACAGAAGAGAGCAGAGATGCAGACTTGCAGAGGTGGCAGAGAATTGCCTCTGCGTGCACAGAAGGCAATAAATGCCAGGAGAGGAAAATAGTTCTTGCAGAGGAGGCAGAGAATTGCCTTTGCATGCACAGGAGGCAATAAATGCCAGGAGAGGAAAATAGTAGGGAGGTGGAGAGGCACCTTGGGCAAGCAGCAGTGCTGGAAAGCAAGCCCAGGCAGACTTCCCTTGTTTCTTACTGCCACCGTCCCTTGGCAACTACAGCTCTGTCCCAGGGCCTGGAGAAACCTTGTAAGCTGGCAACCATGGTCTCTTCTCAGAGGGCACTGAAAATAACCTCTGCTGGAGGCCCACCACTGGCGTCTCCAGCATCATCTGGAATTGTCAGCAGGCCTCAAGATTGTCCAGTGTGGATGGCAGTAGAAAATCTCTTGTGACCAGTTAGCTGCTGTGGGAGCTGATCAATTCATGTAGCTTTACTGCTTCCATTGTGTTACTCCAGTTTGTGCAAGCTACAATCAAAACATTCAAATCCGTCTCTGAGCTTCTCTGTTGGCGCTTGCGCTTCTTGAAGAACAGAGATAGTTCTATTTAACTGTGGTAGTTTTTATTAACATTTTGTAACAGAAGTTCCATAAGAGCATGGTTCCTAAATCACATTTAAAATGCTTTACACAATTAAACAAAGCGTGAATGAATTAGGCCCTGTGCTGTCAGACACAAGCTTTTCTCTTAAATTATTTTGAGCAATTTTTCAGAGAAGTATACGGACTATTTCATGAGACATAATAAGAGCCATGTGCGCACTGGGATTCCTAAACCCAACTGGAAATGCAACATACCCTCTGAAACAAATGCTTTGGTAACAGGCATTCAAGAGACACTATCTTGCTGGTTCAGCCCATCAAGACTAGCTTGATCCCTGGGAAATTCTTGGGAGTTGCTGCAGCTCTGTCCTGCCCTCTCTGTGCCATTCATAGCCCATCCATGTGCCAGGATATGGGTTGCAGAGCTGAGCAGCACTTGCCTCTGTAGCATCCCCAAGCACTGCTGTGCTCCCCAGCATCTGATTGCTGGTGGTGGTGGTGGTGCTGTGCTGTCCTGTCCTCTCTGGGACTTGCCTTCAGGTCACTGGGACAGCGTATGGAGCAAGTGGAGTGAGCACATGGAGAAGAATTTCACACAGCATGGGCCCCAGCAGCTCCACTGTGGTTTACAGAAGTGACTTAGATCTGACCTTTGCTCTGCGGGAAAAGGATTTGCTCAGCCAGCAAGGTTGTGTCTCAGTGCAATGGGTTGAAGCTGGTATTAAAACCAGTTCAGAGGGGAAACCTCTGCTGAGGGGGGTTGGACCTGCAGAGCTGGTGAGAGGGAGGTGCTGGCAGGGTTGAGGGTCGTGGCAGTGGCAGTATATGAGGCTGTGGCAGCAGGATAAATGAAAGCGGGGTCTGGAGGAGGAAGGTTTAGTGAGGTTGTTACTCCCTGGCTTGATTTGTGTCCATATTTGTCAATTAGACCTTCCTAGTCATTTAGTTCTTCCAGGGTAAGACACTTAATGGGAATGGTTTGTGATTGATGCTTTTCTATCCTGGGATTTGACAGAACTGACACAATCGTGAAAATGAGCTTAAAACAAAAAAGAAGTATGGCAGCCCCCTGCTCCGTTTGTTGTACTAGTGCTAAACGCTTGTAAGAAAGAGATGCAAGAGCTGAAAAGTATATGTCCTGTCATATAAAACTGCTGTTGGACTAATTTCATAGGAACTGTAAAATGATTAATTGCACTTACCTTTGAGAGTTTTGCACACCTTACTCTAGTTAAGTTATGATTCCTGATGAACCCTGGAGTATGGTTATCCTTTTTGAATTTGGCCAAGCCTGCAGTTACAAAAAAACATCTTGGGACCTTGAAGTCTTCAGCTGCTCTGGTTTTAGTGGCTGTTTGCATGATGTTGGAGCTGGCGTGCTTGTGTCTGGTGGCAGATGGTGACAACGCATGGAGGTGAGTGGCTGTATTATAGTCTTGCTGTTTTGAAAGCGATCAGGCCTAGAGGAATAGCACTGTGCTAGTCGAGGAATGAGGCTCTAAAGTTTTCATAGATGTGCATGGAATTAATTCCTTTTCCTTAATCCCTTGCTTACAAAGTTAATTTCACTATTTAAATAGTTTCTGGTCTCTTGAACCATGTTAAAACACAAATAAGAATGTGCTTTCAACAGCAGAAGAGCGCCTCAGTCCATTCCGTCACTGAAAGGGAAAAGCATATGTGAAAATGAGAAATGCTGAAAAGCGATTAGGAGGTTTACAGCATCACCTGCTATTTTGGCATGTGAGTTGTGTTGGAGGTCTCAACAATGTTTAGGACAAACCTTAATTTGTGGAAACTACTTTGCTAATCCCTAGTCTAGACACACACCTTTCTAGTGCCTATTCAACTTTATTTCTGCTTTCATGTAGCAAATTTTTTTGTTCTACCACAGAGCACCAGTCAGAAGGAACTGGGCTCTTCTGCTCCCATAACTCCCACTTGTAGTTCCAGCTTCAAGCATGGGGATACAGTGCCTGTAACTACATAAAGAA
>NW_009626716.1:0-7057 GCF_000690535.1 Cariama cristata
TCTGGTCACCACAGCCTTGGGCAGACCGTGTCGGGACTGGACCGAGCCGAGCCGGTGCGTGTGTGGGGCCGCGGCCTGGCCCTCCTTCCTCACAGGGCTGCCCAGAAACCTTCGGAGTATCCTCAACTTGCTTTTGGGTTATTAATTGTCTATAACCACTAATAACTTCCATTTTTCCGTAATTCAGCGCAGCGGTAAGCTTTACAGACAGCCCTCCTTAGCATGTAGCTGGCTCTGATCGGCCTGCTGCGGGTAACCCGCAGAGATCAGTCGTGGATGTGACCATCCGCAGTCAGGGCTTAACAGGTTTAAATCAAGATCTGTGTTCATCTGTGTTTATTCCTTAAGAGGAGCACTGGTTTCTCAATTTCAGATTTCTCTTTGCAGCATGCCTAGGTGCTTACCTGAAAATAGAAACCTGAAATCCTGTGTAGTCTTGTTTCTAAATATCAGAATAAAAACCACTCCTGTTTAAAAGTAGTCTTGATGATGTTATGTGCTGTCTGTAAATCTATCATTTGTATTATTTGGGGAGGTCTTGGGTTCAGCTGTGGATAAATCTTGCACAAAAAAAATTAAGAAAGAGAATGGGTATTATATCTGGAAATCTGAGGAGGTCTCATCTGAGGAAAATTAATTAGCCTGAAGTTAATCAGGTTCTCCAATTTATGTCTGTTAGAGTTACAAAGGAAAGCTTGCATGAAACAGCAATTAATAAGATCTGGTCTGAGAATTAGACACTTAAGTGGGGATTTGATACAGTTCAATGTTGGATGATTTGATTTTTTTAATTTAAAAAAATTTAATTTAAAAAAAATCTGCAAGAAGAGGAACATAGGAAAACCCCTGCACTTGTGTGACAGTCATATTTTCCATGCATGTGCTTCTAGGACAATCCCTGTCCTAAGAGAAAACTAGGCTTTTTTTCCTGAAGAAAAATCATGTGTAAGGTCACGTTTAGGGGGTTGGAGGCAATGCATATTTTAGCTTGCTGTGTAACGTGCCAGTGGTCCGAGTACCCTCAGCTGTAAAATTCAGTAGAAGTTACCTGAAACATGAAAGTTTAATTCACTTTACAGCTGTTTTCATTATTATTCTTGTTTACTGTATTTTAGTATTTGAGGATAAATGAAATGCTTGGTGTTGCACACAATAAGGAAGTAACACGGTTCTTCCCAGAAAAGGCCAAAGTCCACACTTTCTGTAATCCCTTGGCCTCGCTGGCTGAACGTAACTGGTAGCAGTTAATGAGGCAAGTGGCGTAGGATTGAACTCTGAACTTCCCCCATCTCCCAGTGACAATTTTGATAGCAAACCGCTTCAATGACGTGCATTTAGTATCTTGTTTTGAATACTCGAGCCTGTGTACAAGTGTTACTAAACTGCTATCGAGTGAAAAAACTGAACTAAGAGTCAATTCTCCCTTTTCTAGTGCAGCATCACACGGGAAGCCTGGCAGGGTTGAAGCGCTCGTGGAGGTGGCCATGTTTCCTACCACCAGGAAGTGAGAGAGCGTTGCTCAAGCCCAGCAGCTATGGCAGCCGACGAGAGGGACTACAACCTGACGCAGGAGCAGAAGGCTATCAAAGCCAAATACCCACCGCTCAATAAGAAATACGAATGTGAGTATTTTTAACTCTATGCTGAAGCAGCGTATGTGTGACAGTGCAGTCGTGAGGGGGAGGGAGGGGAAGGAAGATAGCAGGATATGCTTTTTAGGCACATGTGGGGTTTCTTAATATGCTGATATCGTATATGTTTAGGTTGTGGGATGCATCTGTAGTTGAACTAATAGGGATGAGGTATCTGCAATTTTCTTCATCACACATAAATCCCTTTCTTACTATGGGTGCTAAAGAAATGATGATAGAAATAAATTAGTTAAGTCTCACCTTGAAAACTTTTCCCTTTCAAGCTATTTCTTAGCAAGGCAGTACATTTTTCTACCTCTCTTGTATAGGAAGAGACATTCAAGACTATGTTGGTCTGCTGTGTGGTGTTTTTTCTCCTACGTGCACTACTTAAAAATCATTATCTCTCCCTTTCCCCATCCCTGGAATGTCTTCTCAGAACGTGTCAAGCAAGTGGGTGGGAGCCCAAGGGCTAGCTTAAGGCGCTCGCAGGAGGCCATTCAGTGTCTGACTTGGTTTCTATTTAAGTGCAGTCTGTCTGAAGGGACAGTGTCTATTACTCTGTTGGAATATGTATTTTTAGGATGCATTCAGATCTTTATTTGATAGCAGTGCAGAAATACACATTACAATAGTCACGCTATTTCCATAACTGGAAGAAGTTTTATTCTTCTTTTACATCCACTGGAATTTGTTTGTTTTAGAGACCGTTGTTGAGAATCCATTAATAGTGTGTGAATGATCTAAACAGCATCACGACAGTCTTTCAGTTAGAGTTATTATGGTGTGGCAGTTGTTTTACATCCCAAGTTAGCTCTGTTTCTGCCAACCTGGTATAATTTTGCGTTTCTCTCATTCCTCTGAATGAATATAAATGATGTTCATGTAAAACTTGATACATGGTTGGGATGTTAATCCTACCTTATTAGTGAAGATTGCCTTCTATTTTGTATTACATATGTTTTTTTAAAATTCTCCTTTTTGCATAATGGGTGGTTTTGGGTGTGGACAGGTATATTTCTTCATTGAGCTGGAAATACTTGCAAATCTCATCCTCTGCCTGAATAATTTTCAGTCCTGCAAACTTCAGCAAAAACTCTTTACTCCTGGTTAAAGTTTCTTTTTATTGCAGTCAACTTGTAGAAGCCTGTTGCATTACAACAGCCATACCTTGCACACAGTGCTGTACACGTAGGGCACTGACATCATTACATTAAACACTGTTTTTCTGCTTGGCAGAAATAATCCAAGATTCCACCTGTGCTAACGTTTTTCTAATATACTGCAAAATAGATTATCACTGTTTCACATCTGAAAATGAATGCCAAAAGTTCTTGTTATAACAACAGTATCTGATTTTCTTCTTTTTAATCCTCATTTTTTAAATATGTTTGATGATGTCATGCCTTTTCTTTTTCCTTCTCCCTCAGATTTGGATCACACAGCAGATGTGCAGTAAGTATGGGTAGCTGGGATTTCTCAGTATGACAAATTGATTATTTCTTACGCTGCTTTAAGTCTGGATTAACCCTTGAAGACTGGTTGTAAATGTACACCGTATGGAACTGTGAAATGTCACACACTGGGTTTTTTGATGGTCAATTTTGTTTCTTCTCTTGGGAGAGCATAGAATCACGTTTGGTTTCTTTTCTAATGTAACATTCCTATGGTGCTTCTGATTAAGTCTCTGTTATTTGGAAATGTCATTTGAAATCTCCCTTTAATCTCTTCCTTTTAAACCAAATTTCTTCTGAGTATTTCACTTTCATGGATATCAATTAGCAATACTAGGAAAGAACTTTCTTGTTGTCTGGTAAAACATCTGTTTTCCATATTCTCCCAATAAAGTCTTCTCACAAACTGCAAGAAGGAAAATCTCTGTAATCTGCCCAAATGCATAGGTATAGAAAAGCAAGTATTTTTGTTCGTTCACTTCCTCTGCATTAATTCTCGTGTTCTGATTGCTCACCTGCATATTACTTTGGGATTTTCTTTTTTGTCGTTACAGTCCGGTAAATTATCCCCTGTCTTTTTAGGCTACATGCCTGGGGAGACACTTTGGAAGAAGCATTTGAGCAGTGCGTTATGGCCATGTTTGGCTACATGACTGATACAGAGACCGTGGAACCTCTGGATACAGTAGAGGTAGAGGCAGAAGGTAAGGCTGCGTTGACTTCTTACATTGGAACTGTATGAACCCTGAGGGAGAAGGGTATCAGAATTTTGAATCTTTACATGTAGTGTTGTTGCAGTTAATTAAAATCTAATTAAGCATCACTAATCTGAATCTTCTAATAGTACAGAAGCTGTACATCTGACGTACTCTTAAAAACATTTGGGTGTTCTTGCTGAGACAATCAACTGACTATCTTCTCTGCTTCAACCATGCAGGACATGACATGTTGTCTCTTCTCTTCCACTTCTTGGATGAGTGGCTGTATAAATTCAGCGCTAATGAGTTCTTTATACCCAGGGTGAGTTCTGTTTTGATCTTTTTCCATTTGTAGGTCAAGGCTATTCTCTGATAATACCAGCTCTGAAGGCAGTGTTACTTTAGGAAAAAAAAGGGACACAGCAGATCACTTAAGCACAACACATGGAGAATTGAAAATACCAGGGCAGAGAGACTTGAGAAACAAATTGTTAAGCTTTGTTGCCACAAACACCAATTATTAGCTGCTATTATAAGGTAGGGACAGCTCTGCTGCCTTCATGTTCTAAGTAGCCTAGCTGCTATTAATAAGGTAGGGGCAGCTCTGCTGCCTTCATGTTCTAAGTAGCAGTGTATCTCTTTGAGGCTGCTCAGGTTCTCTGGTTTTAGATTCCATCTAAGCTGTGGAATATAACCCTTGTAACTGGAATTTACTGAGAATTTCTGCCTGAAAATAGAAGGTGTTACTGACATATTTCTCTTATTTTCTCTGCAGGAGGTGAAAGTGCTTTACATTGACCGAATGCAATTCAAAATAAGATCAATTGGGTGAGCTTAAACGATCAGTTGAGTAATTAATATCTTTACTGAAAACACACATGTTGCCTTCAGAGTAACCTGTCTGCAATACTGTGATGTCCTGGAAATCACCGATGCTTTCTAAAAAGTGGATTGTGGACTTCTTTTTTTTTCTTCCTTTGAGGCTTTAAACGAAAATCTGACTGTCCTATGCTCATCAGTGAAACTAGTTATAACGTTTGGTAAATGTTCCTCTGTTCTTTTTGCCTTTAAAGGTGGGGAGAAGAGTTCTCCTTAGCCAAACACCCTCAGGTATGCAGTGGTTCATCTGTACATCTTTTACATTTTAGGGGTAGGATGGGGAGGCGTGGTGTCTTTTAAATCAGACCTCTAGGTTCTCAAGAGATCCAAGTATAAACATGTCTGGATGGTATTACAGGCACTAAACTTAAGATCTAACTTTCTGCTTGTTTTTTGTGAACGTTTTCCTGAAACTGTTGACCTGAGCACCTGGTGCTTCCTCAGCGTTAGCAAAACTCAACAGTTGGCTGATAATACAGTAAACCAATCTACATTCAGAATGCGTACGTGGGTTTGGTTTTCACACCATTATCACAGCTTAATGCTTAGTCAGGTTTTGCTTCTCTTTTTTTTTTTTTTTTCCTAGAGAATTGCTAGAAGCAAATCCTTATCTCCCTGCCAGCTCTTTAGCTGTGTCAGTATTAGCATAGCAAATGTTGGTGTTCTGTCAGAGGTAAGAGGAGGAATTCATAGTATTCAAGAGGCAATAAAATAAGGGAAGAGTTACTTATTCACTATTTGGCCTGTGCAAGTCCTTGCCATTAGTATGCCAACATTCTTACTCATCAGAACAAATATAGTTGGAGCTTTTTGGGGAGAAAAGCTGTTAAACTGGATAGCATTTGTAGAAGGTAGTAAGTACCGTGTATTATCATAAACTACTAGAAGGGATGTCATTTAGAAAATCCATGCTTTTGTGTCTTTTCTCTATAGGGCACAGAGGTCAAAGCCATAACTTACTCAGCAATGCAGATCTGTGAAGACGAAAAGCCAGAAGTCTTTGTCATCATTGATATTTAAAGGAAGAAAAGTGTGGTCAAGTGGATACTTGTCATTGGGTGGCGAAAGTCCCTGGAAAACTGTAATCCCTGTGGAAGAAACTAAGGAATTGGCCAATTAAAGTCATAAATTGAAGGGAGTAATTGCAGGGAATGTCAGCCTGTGTTTTGACTTGAGGATGGTGAGACAGAACTACCTGCAATGCCAGGAAAAAAAAGAACTAGTTGGGGTTTTGGAGGATGTTGAGAAGAAGAGAGAGAGTTGTAGGGGTTGAAAGTCTCTCAGGAATGCTAGTAGTCAGCTTTTAAGGCTGATATGTGTTAGGTGCTATATGAACTAAATAGAGAAATTAGGGGAGCTGCTAGCTAAAATACTACTTTTTTTGTAGGCTGGCAGGAGATACTATTCATGTACAGGATTTCATTTGCAGATTTAAGTGTTCTGAGGTGACATCCCTCCTCCATATTATATAAAGCATCCAAAATATCTGCAGTGGGTCAGATTTAATGTACCAAGATTTCTGACTGTTCAAAGGACACCTAAGAAAGTACACAAATTAAAAATTACAAACCACCACGCCTCCTAGACTACGTTAAGAAAAAAAAAGTCATGCCAGCAGGTGGTGCTGAGTTGCTGTAAATAAATTTCCACATGAAATCCGAAAGCATGTGACCACGTGCATAGAATCCTAATAGCACCTATTATACTCTACAAAGTAGGCAGCTTTTCCGCCCTGGTAGAGAAGGATGCACCAGATTCTCTGCGGGTTCACTCCCAACTATGACTTGGGAAAGCTGATTCTCTTTTCCTAAAAAGTAAGCAATTTGGATCAGCTTTCCTGTCTTCCTTTAGAAAGGACAATAAAAGCAATCCTTTAGTGTCAAAGGATTATGGACTTCAGTTCACTGAATCAAAATTAAAAATAATAAAGAATGTGTTTTGGTTTAAATGACAGGACAGCAAATGTGCGTTACCTGCCATTGCTATTTAAATGTGAGAGGTGGACAGTGGGAAAGGGACGGTTTTTATTGTAGATACTACAAGTGCCTCACCTCTGGAGGTAGTGTCTCATTTTTATTTTGTTATAAAGTCATGACTAGATCTGGTTTTATTTCCATATTGTGAAGATTGAGGGATAAAACCCCTCTTATTTTTGAAAAAGTTTCAATGCTGAAATAAAACTTGAACGGAAAGGATTAACGGGTTTGTGTGTGAATGATTTTGGCCAGTGGAATTTTAACACAAATTAATTACGTTTGTGCTTTGTTCTCTGCTAAGGTGAGCGGCCTTTTTTTTGGTAAGTAAGAATGATGATACGCCTATTTGATGGTACAAAAGTAAGTATGATTTTCACACACTGGGTTTTCTTCCCTCCTCAGGAGCCCCAGGGCTCCGG